>NC_048226.1:972172-1013263 GCF_002007445.2 Ailuropoda melanoleuca
CTTCTGCAACCAAGAAAATCCCGACAGCCGTTCTCATACATGAAGCTAACATTCTCTACCGTTATCTGTCATATACCGCCCCTTTCTCAAGCCCCCTCGGCCGTCAGAACAGACTGTCACCACGGGTGCCACCACTGCCGGCCAGGACCGAGTCCCACTCACGTCCTGTGCCCCCCAGACCTCACCACAGACGGAGTGGCCGCTGAGCGCGGAGGGCAGACATTGGCGGCACTTCCTGTCCCAGTGACGACTGGGTGCAGGCTCCTGTCCTCCAGCCCCACCCCCGGGACCCCTGATGCGTCCTGGTCACCCGGAGCCCACGGGGGCAGTGGTGAGACGGGGTTACTAAGCAGTAACCACTCATCAACCTGCAGGCCGGCCCAGGTGTCTCAGCGGGGGCACCAGCGGCCTCTCGTCTAGGAGCCCAAGCTGTTTGGGACGTAAGCAGAAGCCAAGAAGTGGAGTGGCGGGTTAGTGAGTCCTGAAGTTCCCACTAGGAAGACCCAGTCTCGGCGTGGGGCCCAGAGGCCCGGTCGTGGGCACAGGGCCCAGCACAGTGGCGGCACGGACAACACCAGACCGCTGTCACAGGAGGAGCGTGTCTATGTCCATCAGGATGCTGTAGAAAACCACCACACACCAGGTGGCTCATCGACAGCAGAGTTCTAGAAGCTGGAAGGCCACAATGAGGGAACTGGCACGTCCCGTGAGGGCCTTTTTCTTAAGGGCTCCACCCTTACGACCCCTGTGGGGCTCCATCTCCAAAGCCACCACGTTGGGCATTAGGATGTCAACATGGGACCATGAGTGGCCTGGAGTGCAGGCCAGGGGGGGAGTGACCCTCCTGTCTAGGCCTGTCCATACACCACCCCCCCACCCCGCAGGCAGCCGCCCTTGGCCTCCCTGCCTGGGTCGAGGAGCACTCATATGTCAGAGGGCAGGCCTGGGGGAGACGCCCAGGGCGACCGGACAGGGAGTCCCCAGATTCTGAGTCTCAGGACGTTTTCCAGTTGCAGAAACAGAGAATAGGGCTCAGGGGGTACAGTGATCCCTGTGGGGTGCGGCCGGCCAGGACCACAGCGGGGCCTAGAGGAGTGTGGGTCCCAGGGCGGGGTGGGCAGGGTCTTGTCCCATGGTTGTGAGGCGGGCACAGAGCCAGGGCTGGTTTAAGAAACGTGGGCAGTGGGCGAGTCATCACGGCCGCCGCAACCAAAGACCACAGCCTGCGTGCCTTCGCCAACAGAAATTGTCTTCTCGCCGTCCCAGTGGCTAAAAACCCAAGATGGAGCAACGGCGGGCTGGGGATCTGAGGCCTCCCTCTTTGGCTTGCTGACAGCCACCTTCTGCCTGTGTCCCCCCCACGTGGCCTTTCCCCCGTGTGTGTGCATCTGTGAGTCTCTCCCTGTGTGTCCTAGTCTCCTCTTCTTATTTTTGGGACACGTTCGGATTGGATTTTACCTTCCTCCCCTTGTAAAAGCGTGATCTCCAAGTGCGGTCACATGCTGTGCTGCCGGGGGCTTAGGACTCCCACCTCAAGCATGTGAGGGGGACACAACTGAGTCCAAATACAGTTGTCCCCCAGCAGGAGGACGGGGGCCTCTGAGCAAGACGGCTGGAGGGCCCCCGGGGCACGCGGAGACTGGGCCTGTCTGTGGGGTGAAGGCCATCCGAGCCTGTGTTTCCAGTGACACCACCACTGTGGAAGCTTGGAAGGCGGTGTGATGGGGAAGGGGTGGGGACGCCAGAGCCCAGGGGCCAAGGCCTGGCCGCCTGATTCTGGCTGTGGAGACAACGGCTTAACACATTCTGCCCACGGCGGGATTACTCGCTCCTCCTGGGAGTCCTCAGGCTGCCTGGGCTGCTCCGGCACCTGCAGGTGGGAGAGACCAGGCAGGAGGACGCTGGGAACAAGCTGGGGCGGCGAGGGGGAAGGTGCCAGGGAATCGCGAGGACGTCTGGAGCTGTGCTGTCCACCATCCAGGCGCTAGCCTCCCGTGGCTAATGGAGGCCTGAAGTGTGGCGGCGTGCAGAGAGAGGATGTGCAGTCACCGTCATGTGCACGGCACTCTGGACACTTGGGGGGAGACCCTGTAAAGAACCTTGTTACTAATGCTGATATTGGGGCACCCAGGTAGCTCAGTCGGTTGAGCATCTGACTCTTGATCTCAGCTCAGGTCTTGATCTCAGGGTCGTGAGTTCAAGCCCCGTGTTGGGCACCACGCTGGGCATGGAGCCTGCTTTTAAAAAAAAACAAAAACCCAAATACAACAAAAAGTAACACTGGTATTGATTAAATGTTGAAATGACCATATGTCTTCTCTATTGCTTTATATAGAAGGTAGTGGTGAAATTAATTTCGCCTGTGTCTTTGCACTTTTTAAAAAATGCATCTACTCGAAAACTTAGAATTAGGCATGTGGCTCAGCAGTGTTTCTGGGGCAGAGCTCTGTAGACCTTCTCTGAGTAAAGATAGGGAGCGGGGATGAGGGAGGAGGAACAAGGAGGAGGAAGTCTTCTGGGTGGCATCATGAACTCAGGGACACTGTGCTGAAGACACCGAGCAAAGAACTGTTAGACACAGTATTCCACTTAATCTTTGTAGAAACCCTATATGGTTTCTCTTGCCACCAAGCCCCCCTCCCCGCGTTATTGAGGAGCAAGAGGAAACTCAGAAAAGCGTGGGTAACTGGCCCCAGGAGACAGTCCACGGAATGCCGAGCTGGGGTGTGCCCAGAGCAGCGAGACTGTCTTACCCACCACGATCTCCCCCTGGCCACTCCAGCCTTCAGCCTGTACCCAGTCCGAGCCAGAGCATTACAAATGTTTTCACAGGCTTCTCCAGACTCTCTGACAAAGGCCGTGCATGCACGTTTTTTAGTGGAGAGCTCATTTTGTTTCTTGAGCAAAGATAAGAGGGCTCCTGGCGGGTCCAACGGTTCTGGACCTGAGACCTCACACCCAGGCTCACGGGGACCATCCCCATCTGCCAACCCTTCGGTCATAGACATGGAAGAAGCCGGATCCTCTGAAACCCTAGCTCAAGAAGATTGGATGGGACCTCATGTGCTGCAAAAACAAGGCTGCAAATTCGTCCTGACATGAGAACTCATCAAGAATCCGCAACAAGATTTCCAAGTTGTCAAAACAGTTTAATATGCATTCACTTAGAGCAGGGAGGATTAAGTATTCCAATTCTCCACCAGACATCGGTGACGGGCAGAGAAAATGAGTGGCCCATTATGAATCCAATCTTCTGATGCTAATTGTCCCTGGAACAGGGCAGGACATCACCACACACCCCACTGCTGGAGTGTGCAGCCGACGACGGCTGCGTCCGGCTCCGTGTACCAGGGACCCCACCGCTCGTGCCGCCCTGACTCGGCAAGGTCAGTCCTGGGCTGCGGGCAAGTATGTTCTGGCCCCTCGCGGCACCGGGCAACAACGCTGGTCCCTTCGAGCCCGGGGGGTGGTGCCAGGACTTCCCGGAGTCTCTCGGGCCTGGCCTGGCTAAGAGCTGAGAGGGTTGCACACGGCAGGAGCTGTGGCATATCTGTGTCATCGGACCACAAACTTGGTGGCTTCAGCAACAGGAATGTATTGAATCGCCGTTCTGGAGGCTGGAAGTCCAAAACCAAGCTCTCCGCGGGGAGGGGTCCTTTGAGGGCAATGGGAGTCTGCTCCTGCCTGTCTTCTGGCTTCCGGTGGTTTGCCGGCAACCTTTGGAGCTCCTTGGTGGGCAAGTGCGTGACCCCCACCTCTGCCCTCACGGTCACAGGGGATGTGTGTGTCTCCCTGTCTGTCTGAATGTTTCCCTTTTATAAGAACGCCAGCCATACTGGATGAGGCCCACCCTCATGACCTCACCTTTACTGAATCATCTGTGAAGGCCCTATTTCCAAATAAGGTTGAGTTCACAGCTACCAGGGGTTGAGACTTCAGTATCTTTTTGGGAGACGGAATTCAGTCAGTGGTGTCTGGGATGGCTGACACTGCCTAGGAGAAGAAGTGTATCCCTAAACAATCGTCCAGTCAGGGGCAGAAGTCATCCGTTCATGCACCAGTCCCTGCCCCAGGCCCGGGTTTCCACTGTGGGGGCTGGGGCGGCCGTGCCCGGCTTCCTCCTGACGTCGTTGGGAGAAGCCGTCTGGGGCTGTGGCCATCCTGCTCTGTGTGTCTCGCCACCGGACTGAGCGGAATGGATGCTGCTGTCTGTCCTTACCCCCATCTGGGGGGTAACAGGATGGGTAGCGCCCAGACCCACGGGCAAGGCTGCGCTCTACCATTTACCGGCGTGTGGCCTCATTCAGCCTCACTCTTCCCATCTGTAACTGGGGTCTTGGACGTTTGCTCCCTTTCACCTGCCATGGTGAGCAGTGCAGGAGGGGGGGCTCGGGGGAGGCCAAGCAGCGTCTCCTGCAGTGTTGGCGCATTACAAGCAGCAGCTTTGTCACCGAGGCTCCTTCCAGTCGGAGGATGACTGAGGCGGGGGGCCAGCTTCCACCCCAAGGGCCTCACGGCTGCTGCTGTTCCGAGGACCCACGTTGCTGGAAGCTGTTTCTTCTGCGGGCCCTCACGCTGGGCCTCAACCACACGAGAGGACCCACTGCACATCCCTGTGGGCATCGGAGTTCCGGCTGCAGGGGCTGGGCTGGCAGCCCTGGGGTTGGAGCAGGTGGGCAGAGGCGGAGAGGAAACGCATATTAATGAAGGCGGCTTGAACACTAATAAAGACCGCCGTCCGTGTGGATGTACCAGGAAAACAAAATACCGCTTAACCAATCTCCCAGGGCCCAATTAGGCCATGGCTTCCACAAACTTGATTTTGAGCTGTGAGTGTTCTTTCCTCTGCCTTAGAGAGGGGAAGGGCGGTGGGGAGGGGAGCAAGTTGCCCTGTGAGCACTGTCACGTGGGGGCCGGCACAGGCACCTCCTTGCTGCTCCCACACGCCTCTCCCTGCAAGGGGGCACGCTTGCCTGCTCCTTGCGTGTGCAAGCCTCCGGGGGTGGCAGAGGCTCTGCCCCCTTCCCTCAGCGTCCCAGGAACACAGTCGGTGCTCAGAAAGGCCTGCAGAGTGATTCCATCCACCCCTGGGGGTGGTGATAGGGGAGCTCACCGCCCCTCCCACGGGGGAAACAGACAGCAGCCAAGATTCTGACCCCATGAATCTCTGAGGCCAGGCTGCACTTCGTCCCTGGCTGGACTGCAGAGGAGGCCGGAGCCCTCGGACGGTCCCCCAGCTTCTCCTGTTTCTGCTGATGTCGCGCTTGTGTGGATGGCCCGGGGTGGCACGGGGGAGGGCAGCGGGCTCCAGCTGCAGCTCTACTGAACACCCCTCACGTGAATGGGCTCCTGGCTCCTCTTGGGGTCGTCATGTTCCCGCCGGAAGAGCGGGGTGGTGCAGACCACGCACGAGCTGGTGTCCTCCCCCGGCACAGCTCTCTGCCAGCCCGGCTGCCGAGGTCCGCTGTGCCGAGCACTGGAGGCATGCGGGGCAGGAAGCATGCTGGGGGGGGAGCCAACACCCCCTGCTCCTGGGGCAGTGTCAACAGGAGACCGTGGGGGCCAGCTTCTCTCTGTCGACCTTTTGCTAATGCGTCCGCCCAGGAGGGGCTATTTTCCGATTTGTCTGCAAAGGAGAGCCCGTCATCTGATTCGAAAAAGGTGCCATGTGGGCTAACATCAACCCAGCAACCGGCTGCAACAGGACCGACCGACCAGGTCACTTCCAGCCAAGCGTGGGAGCAGGAAGCTCATCTTAGGCTTCAGATTTGTACGTCTTTTCCAGAATGTTCCATAAAGCCTGGCTTTGAGGCTATGCTCGAAACAGTACTTTCTTTCCCCTGGGTATTCCTGGTGCTGAGAAGTGGGGACACGTGGCTTTGCACTGAAGTCCAACACAAACAGCCTCGGGAACAGGGAGGCATCCAGAAACCTGGGATGAGCCTGCAAGCTGCACTTTTCTGTCCCTGTTTGCCTTTATCAGCTCCTTCTGCAGCCCCAGGCGCTAGGGGTGCATGTGTCTCAGTCCCCGCTGGCAGCCCAGAAGCTGGGCAAGCTTATGGACTTGCCCCCTCGGAGCCACAGCCGCAGCCTGAAGCATTTCCCAGATCCCGGCTCCGCAGAGGAGGGAGGGTCTAGCAGGGGCTCACTTCGCAGTAACTTGCCCGGGGCAGAACTGGATGAAAGCTGTCTCTAGGCTGATTATCTTCCCACGAAGGGAAAACTCTGCACAGATCTCCCCCGACCTCTGAGACCAATTCCTGTGGGGACGACCCAGGAGGACAGCCCAGCTCCGGCCCAGCCCCCTCCGTGGCCTTGCTTCCGGACGTGCAAGTGGCGTCTTTGCATATCGCCTCGTTCCCGGATTGCAAATTCATAAGCGACAGATTCGCAAAGAAAACACGGCTTCTTTATTAAGCACAATTGAGGTAAGGAAACTCAATCGTACCTAATAATTCAGAACAGTCTCTTTAGAGCATTCAGCTCCTGTTGGATGAACGCTGTGTTTTGTATCCCTTTCATTTTGCTCAGCCTGAGATGGCATCTGAGTGTAGTGGCTTGTGTGAGCTAACAGTGATGGCAAGACCTGGGAGCCATACAAGCCCCCTCCCACGGTCCCTTCCAGCTCATCTCTCTCTCCGGTGACAGGAGCCCTGCGGGCGTCAGAATCAGAGGCCTTGTCTGGTCTTGGTCTTGTCTGGATTCAAACGTTCTGATGCCTTGAGTCCAACTCAACCCTCCCTGGGGCCACATGTCCCCTGACGGCTAGCTCTGATGCCCAGCTGGTTCCTGGCCATATCATCCAGAGCCACAGAGCCCCCTGACCACAGGGCAGCAGCAACACCCCTCCCTGTGGCCTGGTTACACCTCCCAGTCAATACCATCAGCTTCTGTGATCTTGTAGGGGGACCAAGGGACACTGTCCTTCCCCTCCAGGAGCTGAGGATCCCCCTGGGGAGTAAAGGTAACCTCGTTGCTTCCACTGGGAGAGAGAGACTCAAGACACACCCCTTTCCCTTCTTGCTACTCCGTCTCTGACTGTCTTCTTCCTCCTACAGTTCCCTTGGGCTGGAAGGGGTGGGCCTTCCACCTCCTCTCCCCGTCAGAGGGAGACAACTCCCATACCATATACTCCTACAGGAGGCAAGTGCCCGCCCCTTGCCTGGAGCTTTGGTGGTGGGATGGCTGCCAGGAACTTTAATGTAGGAGTGATAGAGATGAAAAACTCACAAGTCTGGTATTTTCAAAAGATGACCTCATTACGTAAGAATACCAGTTTGTCTGGCCAAGCTTCCAGACTGGACAGAAGACCACTTGTGTGGCCATGGGTACTCAACGCTGGGAAAGCAGAGGGGAACCGGGATTGTTTAGATCCCAAAGGCAGCTGATGTTTTCTAGCAAGGTGAACGTTGGTCCCAGTGCAGAGCAGAGGGCACACTTACAGAGTGGTCAAGGGAGTCTGTTAGCGGAAGTGCTCACGTTGATCTGAAGGCACAGACTGACCTTGAATGGTGACCTTTTTCAGGAACATTTTACTGGCAGCACTCAGGGCAACCAACTGGCAAAATGCCAGGGCTGCAGCCCAAGTGTGGGACGTGGCAGGCTTATCTGCTGAGGTTATGGCTCTGACGCCGTGTGGAATGGGGACGCTCCGCTGCCAGGGCCCCAGGCCGACTCCCCGGGGTGGGCCAGCTGGAGCAGTGGTCTGAGGTTCAGCGCCAGCAGGGCCGCGGTGTGAGTGACTGGCTGACTCAGGGCTGCAATGTATCACTTCAGAAAAATACAGCTTAGAGCTGACATTCTACAGACACGGCAACCATACTGTGTGGGCTGAGGTCCACAAATGAGGAGCTTCAGGGGGCCTGTGAACCTCCTGAATTGTCAACCAAATCAACAAAATGTGTGTATATGTGTGTGTGTGTATGTGTGTGCACACGTGCATGAGCAAGTGCAGGACAGGCTTTGTGTGTCATAGTTCTGTTTCCTTTGTTTTTTTTTCCAAACATTCAAAGGAGTATGAGATCTGTATCCGGGTCCAAGGGGATGAACTTAATGCAGGGAATTGGTTACATAGGAGGATGCAGGAGGGAGGGAAAGAAGGTGAGAATAGGAAGTAATGAGAGGACAGACCTATAATAGAGGCGACAAAGCCAAATAATGGGTTTTTTGAAAAGACTGATACAATTGATAACCCTTTACGTGGCTTTAAAACATGTCCACAAATTCCTTGACAATCTTCTCAAAGGTGGAGCCTAGTTATGCTCCCTGTGTGTGGGCTGCACTGGTGACTCTCTGAGGTTCTCCTGTGAGAGGAATAAGAGGGCACAATGATGTGGACATCCAGACCAGGCTGTAAGAGGCTTTGCTCTCACTCAGAGCCCTCCATCTGGGGAAGCAGCTGCCGTGTTGTGAAGACACTCAAGCGACCCTACGCAGAGGCTCACAGGGTGTAGAATAGAGGCTTCTAGGAACTGGGACCTCCGGCCCCCAGCCAGCATTAACATGCCAGGCATGCAAGTGAGCTAACTGGGAAACAGACATTCCAGCCCCGGTTGGGCCTTCAGATGACTGATTTCAGATGACATCCTGAGCCAAAGCCACTGGCTTTGGGGCCATCCCCAGAATCCACTCCCACACGCAGAAGCAGTGTGAAGAGATACATACATTCTAGTTTAGGCCACTGAGATTTAGGGCAATTTGTTACACAGCAGAGATAACTGATATGCCCTTGTCCCCAAGGAAAAGCTATTCAAGGAAGAAGGAGAGAACACACTGTACCAGAATCAAGGATGAAAAAAGGAATATCACAAAAGATCCCACAAACATGAAGAAAAATCATGAAAGGTTATTTGAAGGATGTTGTGGTAATAAGTTTAAACACTAGAAATGAACAAATTCCTAGAAATAGACAATTCACCCAAACAGACTCAAAAGAAACAGAAGGCTTTGCAGCAAGAGAATTCCAAGCCTGGGTCCAAAGAAGTCCAACTTACCTTGGGAGGCCGGTAAAAATGCGATAGAAAACCTAAGGGGAGCATTTCGAGAAAAATTAAATATAAGCCAGTCTCTTTGGGAATATAGGTACAAAAATCCTAAATAAAATACAGCAATCCAAATCAGTGATGTACACAAAAATATTTTTTATTTAATGCACAGCTGATTGGACATTCAAAAATCAATTATAATTGACCACTTTAATAAAGGAGAGGTCATGTAAGCGTTTGATAGCGTCTTTCCAAATATGCACAGAAAAGGCATTTGATGAAATTCAGTGTCTGTTTATGTCAAAAACATCTGGACAGCTCAAAATAGAAGGGAACTTTGTCAGTCTGAGGAAAAGCAAGAAACCAGAGCCGGCCGCGACTATCAGAAATCTGGAGAAGGGCGCTGGGATTCCCACGATAGGTAATGAGGCTCGAGTGCTTTCTCTCTAAACCTCGGCCTTCTAGGCTAAGGTCAAGGGTGTGTCTGTGACCAGAGTGGATTTTTTAATTTAGAAACAAATTAGCAAATATGATGGTTGTTTGAAAAACTCCAAACTTACCTGCCAGCCAGGAGATGGCAGAGCGAGGCCGGTGGCTGGAGGGGATGTGCTCCGCAGGCCCTGTCGGTGTTGGCCCGAGTGGCTCCAGGGCCACTGAAGAGCCCTCACCCTATGCAATGCAATGGACTTGTTATTAGGTTTTTTCTCAGCTAATAAAGGCAAATAGAGTTAATGTTACACAACGCTTTTTTTTAAGATTTTATTTATTTATTTGATACGACNTATGCAATGCAATGGACTTGTTATTAGGTTTTTTCTCAGCTAATAAAGGCAAATAGAGTTAATGTTACACAACGCTTTTTTTTAAGATTTTATTTATTTATTTGATACGACAGAGACAGCCAGCGAGAGAGGGAACACAAGCAGGGGGAGTGGGAGAGGAAGAAGCAGGCTCATAGCGGAGNGAGGAGCCCGATGTGGGGCTCGATCCCGCAACGCCGGGATCACGCCCTGAGCCGAAGGCAGACGCTTAACGACTGCGCCACCCAGGCGCCCCAACAACGCTTTTAAAACAATCTCAGGTCTCTAAGATACACCTATAAGGTTTCAGAGAGTGGCCCCAAGCAATTCTTTAAAAATGGAACGAGACAAGGATCTAGATCAAGGCCCCACCCAGGGCCAGCCGTGCTGTCTGTGCCATTGCCAAAACGGGCTGAGGGCCGTTCCGTGACGTCACCCCTCCCTGCAGCAACAGGAGATGTGCGCATGGGAGCATTTAAATGTGTTTAGATATAGAAGTCCAAGTCAAATGAGAAAGCACTGATCTACACAACGTCCTGGCCATCGGGACCACCGATCTCATGCAGAAACTCGGGGAACCTAAGTCTTGCCTGTGGCCGGTAAGAGCGCCGGGCTGGTTCTCGGGGCTGTGCCAGCGGCGTGGCTGACACCGTGTGTCCCGGGGCACCCTTCCGTCAGTGCAGATGCAGCCTCAGGGCACGTGAACACCGGTTCCCATTGACCAGCGTCCCACCCATGTGCTGGTTCGGGTTTCCTCGAAGCCAAACTGGAAGCGAGCAAGCGAGGGCAGGCAGCTCTTTTCGGAGGTGATTTCAGTGGGGAAGTGACATGGGGAGGGTGACACAGGTGAAGGGGTGTCAGCAGGCACAAGAGCTGGGGCCAGGGGGTGAGTGGGGCCTGACCCTGCCGGAGAGCCGCAGAACCATGGTGGACACGTGTGGGAGTGCTGCCCGCAGGGGCACAGAGCTAGGGTGCTTGCACCCCCATAACCTCGGTCCCTCGCTAAGGCTCCTGGGGCCGGGCACTAACTCTGGGCACGCCGCCTGCCCTGAAAGCCTGAAGGCTGGGAGAGGCAGTGCCGCCATCAGTCAGCCACGTAGGACCTCAGCCAGACCCCGAGGCTGAGGGTCTGATGCTCAGGGTTTGATGGCGGCCTCCACTTGTACCTCATTTCCGTCTCCAAGACGGTCCATGTCTGTCTGGTTCTTCACGTTCCGGGACTCCTTGCTGACTTTCATACAGACACCGATGACGGACAGGAGACCCCAGCTGCGGGGTTCCTTGCTCCTCCAGCTCCTGTCTTCTGTCTTCTGTTCTGACCTGACCTGTTTTAGTAACCGACATCTAGTGCATGCCCACCCCTGTGATCTGAACGAGACGGAACCAGGTCACCAGAACTAGGACCCCGAGTGATCTGCGTTTCCCACCCTGCTGCTGAGGAAGACAATGCCCGCGGGGATGAGCCCCCGGGGTCGACAGCTCGGGACTCTGGTGCCCTAGGTCTGGTCTGTTACGGGAGGGCATGGGTCCTCCTGAGGCCCACTAATGGCTCTGGTTTTGGCCCACAGTCTGGTTCAGGAGCTCAGACTTGACGGCTTCATGCAGTGTAGCTGGGTGCCACTGACGTCCCCCTCAGGGCAAGGAGCATGGAGCACAGTAGGCTGTGGCTGTGGCCGGGGAGGACCTCGGGGCCTAGTTATGTGTGAGGCTAGCACTCTGACAGAGACTGGGGCTGGGAAGGAAATGGAAGAGGCAACCAGGGAGGGCTTCCTGAAGGAGGCAGTGCCTGAGTGCAGGCTTCAAGAACAGAAGGTTTTCCAGGTAGCAAAGGATGTTCAGGGGAAAAATTTTCTAGTTCAACGGAACCACAAGAAAATAAATGCACTGAAAAGCCTTGGCGAGGCTTTTCAGACCAGAGTGAAGAGAAATGTGATGACCTCTGGTTGTTCGATGACACTTACAATGCAGGCTTCTAATTTTCCAAGTGCATTCCCAGCCACTTCCCCGTTCNTGACCTCTGGTTGTTCGATGACACTTACAATGCAGGCTTCTAATTTTCCAAGTGCATTCCCAGCCACTTCCCCGTTCTTCATCCTCCTGACGTCCACTCCAGGTTATTCTTCTCTTAGTAATAGTCACAGAGACTACTGTTCTCACATACATGCTGGGGATGCTGGCCCCCAAAGTTAAGCCAATTGTGCAAATCACACGTCTTGTAGGATCCCAGAGTCTTTGCTTAGTAACTCCATGACCTTGGGCTGTCAGTTTTCTCCAGTGGGAACAGCGACAGCCACAGTTCCTGTGCCCGGGCTGTTGCAGGGATGATGTGGGGACCAATCCACAGCGCAGAGGAAGGGCTGGGCACAGGGGAGGCCGGTCGGAGCCGCGCTCTCAATTGCAAACATCAAAGGAGGCGTCGCTGGCAGTCCTTCCTCTCGCGGCCCCTCTGTCCCGTGTGTTATGCCTTCATTCTCACCGTGCTCGAACTAATTACACAGCCTTTCTTCAAGGATGAGCACGCCGAGGTGCTAATTACACGTGAGATCTGCTCTAATAACATGAGAAGAAGCAGAGCCAGGCGTGGTGACAGGCTGCGCCGGAGGGACCCGCGCCCTCATTCCCGTGGAGCCCGCTCCTCGCCCGGTGTTTTCATACGCGGGGAAACCGAGGAGCGGAGGTATCGTCGTTGACGGGCCACGTGGCCCGGCGGTGAATTCCACCTTTCCGGCTTGTCTGCCAGGCAGCTGCAGAGAGCCCATTCGAGCGAGGCCCGCATCCCCGCTCCCGCCCGCCCAGCGCCNCAGCGCTGAGCTCGCTCCCTGCCCGCCCGCCCTGTGCCTTCAGCTCCCAGTCCGTTCGCTCCTGTGTTTGAACAGCGCTCTCTCCTTCGTGTGCACACAGGGAACGGCGGCTGTTGGCGTGCATACGCTCTTCTCCACCTACGGGGAGTCTGTCCCCAGCGGCTCAGGAAACTGCAGTAGAGATGGGAAGGAGCTCGGTCTNTGAGCACGCCGAGGTGCTAATTACACGTGAGATCTGCTCTAATAACATGAGAAGAAGCAGAGCCAGGCGTGGTGACAGGCTGCGCCGGAGGGACCCGCGCCCTCATTCCCGTGGAGCCCGCTCCTCGCCCGGTGTTTTCATACGCGGGGAAACCGAGGAGCGGAGGTATCGTCGTTGACGGGCCACGTGGCCCGGCGGTGAATTCCACCTTTCCGGCTTGTCTGCCAGGCAGCTGCAGAGAGCCCATTCGAGCGAGGCCCGCATCCCGGCTCCCGCCCGCCCAGCGCTGAGCTCGCTCCCTGCCCGCCCGCCCTGTGCCTTCAGCTCCCAGTCCGTTCGCTCCTGTGTTTGAACAGCGCTCTCTCCTTCGTGTGCACACAGGGAACGGCGGCTGTTGGCGTGCATACGCTCTTCTCCACCTACGGGGAGTCTGTCCCCAGCGGCTCAGGAAACTGCAGTAGAGGTGGGAAGGAGCTCGGTCTGGTGGCACAGTCCTGGGTTCGAATCCCGGCTCTGCCCCGCACTCCAGCACGTGACGTCTCCTTTGTCTTGCATCTAACAGGCAGGTGGTAATTCTTACTGGGCGGGTGGCTTCGAGGTTAAAAGCAGCCAGGTCTGGACAGCGCTGAGCACCGGGTGACATGCAGGAAGCGGTGAGTAAACCCTACCCTCCTGTGCACGCAATTGCTGCCTGGAAGCCTGCACAGGCCCCGCGTCACAGGACGCTGTACCCTCTGTGCGCTGCAGCCATTCAACAGGCCCGAGCCTGCAAAGCCTGTTAACACGGCCTAAAAGCAGATGAAACCCAATGTGATTTTACCCAGTACCCTTGGTGGGGTCGTTCTTCCAGGATAAGACCTGCAAGGATTCACTAGCTAGTTAATTAGCGAATTGACGCGTCAGAGCCCCCCACGAGCCTCCTGCGTGCCCAGGTGCTAACGTCATGTCTGTGAGGAGGACAGTCACAGTCTCTACCCCTCAGAGCTCACACATGACGGGTGAACGTCTGCCTTCAAAGCAGCGTAGATGATTCTGGAGGTGGGGAGGGGGTGAGGACCGAGACTGTCACTAATAAGGAAGGCAGCTCTCATTTCCCCAAGGCTCAGGAGGGCGGGCAGGACGGGCACAAGAGCCTCCTGATGTCAGGGGAAGGGGTGTTCCCAGCGAGGGCTCCCGGGCCGACCAGAAAGGCTCAGTAAGTGCAGCCAGGGTCCCGGGACACAGTTCAGCCCCTTTGATCTGTCCCTGCGGCTGCTGTGAGAACGCCGTAGGAATCCTCACATCTAAGATGTCTTAGATGAAAGGTGCCCGGCGTGCGGGAACAACATAGCTAGGAGCCCTTTGACTAGAAGTCTGCAAGCGCCGAGGAGAACAGAGACCGATCGAAACTCCAGCCAGGCAGTCTGGCCCCGGCAGCCCCAGCCGAGGGCCGTTCCTGCACTGTGCGGTTTTGTGCGATTCTCAGAGCTGGCAGCACTGGCTCCCTGGCCTGTCCGTGGCTGAGGACGCAGACACCGTGGGGTCCGAGCCAGGGGTCAGGACACAGGCGCGGCAAGAGGGGGGATGACCTCTGTTTCTGCAGCAGTTCACCCGGCCCGGCATGGACACAAGCGTGCACGGCGGGAGCAGTGGCTCCCATGGCCAAGAAGACGCTGACGTCCTGGACCGAGGCCCCAATGGAACCCTGAGCCACACATGGCTCCTGGCGCCCACGGCACGGACACAGCCCCTAACTGGAAACCACAGCATTGCCACTAGTCCATCTTGCCTAATGAACCTGCCGAAGGAAATCAGGGGTTAGAATCCTGTACACGCTTAACATTGTTCTGATTCCCTTTGTGCGAATGCATTTGTTTTTCCCACCTCCTAAGGGTGTTCTGAACCAGGAATTTCAGGTCTTAGTGAACCAGAACTACAGTAACTAGTTATTCCAGGGCAATGCTTTCCAACTGGTGGTAAGCTTGCTTCCCCCTCTTCCTGCGGTCTGGGGGCAATTGTTAATGGTTGGAGACATCTGTAATGGTAGTGATCGGGACGGTGTCCCTGGCCTCGAGCAGGTGGGGCTAGCATCCTAGAGTGTGCAGCAAAGATGATTCAGCCGCAAACGTGGATGAAGGACGAAGATACGAAGCCTGCTCTGAGGCAGGCCTGCCCCTCACGTTGGCAGGGTCCAGAACAAGCATGCACACGCGGGTCTGGCTCCTTCCTGTACTAAGATCGGCTTTGACACACATGGAGGGACACTCTTGGCTGCAAATGGAACTCTGTCCGTACCCCCACCACAAACCTAGAGGTGCACAGATCATGGGGCAGAAAAGAACTGGGTGCAGGGAAGTGCCGCACAGAGCCCGGTTGCAGCCTTGGGGCCCCTGGGCAGGGATTTCTGAGCCCCTGAGCACCAGCACCGTGCTCGAGGCGCGGGGCACAGTCCCGCTGCCCCTTGGAGCAAGGTGTGGCCAGAGGAGAGCCAGACCCTGCAAAGCTTGGGGCTGGGCTTGGGCCAGAGTGTGTGGGTGCTGCCGCAGGTCTCTGCGGCACCTCTCTACTGAGGTCCCTCTGCTGGGCAGGGGCACCGAGGGAGGGCAGAACGGGGCTGGGGCTGGGCAGTAGACACGACCGTCAGAAGAGCTGGGGTGTGGATTTGGCCTGGCCCCCTCTGTCAGCTCTTTGCACCTCAGAATGTGGGGGAGAGCAGGGGCCTGAGGGACAGGAGACCCCTGGGTGGGAAGAGCAGAACAGGAGGATATGGCCCCAAAGCAGCCAAGGAAAATTCTAGCTGTTAGCTGGCCCCCTGAGCTTTGACTTCTGTGAATCCGAGATAGAGACCTCTCACATCCTTCCCCTGACCTGGCTTCACGTCACGTTTTGGGAAATGGTCCCATTAGATCAATGTGTCCAGACACAGACACTGGAGAGTGGATTAATGCGTCCGCACTCCCAGTACCGACATGCTGTGCGTGCTGACCTCCTGCGTGTCTGCCACGTCGTCCTCTTTGTCGTCCCTGTCCCAGCCTCAGTACCGGTGTGGATCACCGCTCACCACAGGGCAACGTGTCCCGAAGGCCCCGATACCGGCTGGTCCCGTNGCCCCCTCCCCCCGCCACTCGGGCTGCTGCAAAGCCTTTCCTAGGGCGTGCCTCCAGACACATCACCCCCAAGTTCAGAATCCTTCCAGGGCTCACCCAGCCCACGGGTCACTGTCTCCTGACTCCCTGGTTTCTGCCCCAACTCCAGACTCTGGTCTCTGTGCTATGACCCACCAGCCTGAGGGAGGTTCCCAGGTTTATCTCCCAGAACTCAGAGCCCTGCTCCAACGGCAATTTCCCAGCTGTGTCTCTGAGGCCCCCGACCTCTCAGCTTCTGCACAATGACAGCGGCAAGGGAACAGCGAACGATGGCGTTACCACCGCATCTCAGAGGGGCTTGAGAAGCACTGTCAGGGACACAGGCTAGAGGGGTTGTGGGAGACATGGAGATGCACTGCCCAGCTCCTCGTCCCACCCGACCCCAGGGAGAGGAGCCGGCCTTCTGCAGCCACAGAGCCCCACCGTGCCAGAGACCCCTGCCCTGTGCAGTTTTCATCTGGCGACTTGGAGAGGTGGTGGGTAAAGGCCAGGCTATTTTGATCCAAGAGGACTCAACTCCAGCAGAACGCAACTCTACTGATTCCAGGGCACCCCGTACGATCCGCAAGAACATCCAGCCCACGACACAGTGCTGCTGCTCCTTCTGCCCCATTTGACCGGACAACCCAGCGGAGGATTCGGTGCTGCAGGAAGATCTAGACGACACATGCTGCACCTCAAGAAACGTGCCCACTGCCCAGTCCGACAAGGGTCTCTGCCGGCCGGCGCTGATGGCACGAGAGGCTGATCCACAGCCGGGCTCAGGGGGACGGCGCGGGAGTTAGCGGCCAAGAACCAAGGAATTGCAAGGGCCCACGACCATGGGGTTCCTCAGAGCCAAATCAATGGGCCCCAGATGAGGACACTGGCCAGCTTGGGGCAGCAGAAGACAGGCCAGGTCAGCAACGGGCTGATGGAAGTTGCCCCAACACCATGTCACAACTCCTTGTCTTGCTTCGGGACTGGAGTCAAGTGTCAGATGGACAATCACTGAAGAGGTGGCCAGGTCTCCAGGAGAAAGGAACACAGCAACATCCTGGCAAACATACCAAATGATCGTCCACCCCTTTTACAAAAGGACCGTCAGCCACTTCCTCAGGCCACCGTACAGCAAGGAAAGGAGAACGACCAGATATTTCCAGAATTGTTAGTCACAGCTGACAAGGACACCCAGAGGTCCAACTGCCCTTGTGGCCTTGCTGTTGGTGTGCAGAGACGCGAGGCCTTCTGGCAGATGGACCCCTGCCCGGGGAACCGCTTACGGAGGACCCTCGGCACACACGGACCCCCACGGTGACAGATCACTTGACCCGACTTCGAGGGTGTAACCGGGGCTGACACACCTGGCAGTTCAGGTAAGCAGCTCGCTGGGTCCTCGGCCTGTGGGGCACTAGCTGTCTCATGGAAAGGGCAAACGGAAGCCTTGGAGATTACTCTGCCCCGGACAAGACAGTTAATCAAACATCGCACGACGTCTCTAGGAAGACGGCAGAGTAAGCGGCACTCCGAGGGTGGAGACAGGCAGAGGCGGTGGTCCCCCCATGGAGTCTGGCACCTGCAGAAAGCCCACGATCCCGGGGGATGCTGGGGACAGCTGCAAGCACCTAACCCCAGCCACAGCCTCTCGTCATGACGGACAAACACAGCGTTGGGGGCACGGTACGTGGTCTTTGACTGGCAACTGTGCTCCTTTCTATCCCATTCAGAAAAGAGGGTCAGAGGCAGTTTGCATTCACACAGAATGGGCCACGGTACACGCTTACTGTTTTGTCCTGGAGACATGCTAACTGTCCTCTGTCACAGCATGATCGGAAGAGATCTGGACCATGGATGCCCCACCTAGCACCACACCACCCGTTACATCAATGGCATTAAGTTGCTCAGGACGGAGGAGCACTAGGTGGCGGTTACACGAGCACCCAGAGGGGGGAGATAAATGGTGTGAAGACTCCGGAGCCTGGCACATCCACAAAATTTGTAGGGCCCAGGGGTCAGGCATATGCTGGGACATTTCTTCCAAAGCAAGAGATAAATCAGAGCAACTTGACCTCCCACCACAAAGACGGAAGCATGACACCTGGTGGGCTTCAGGTTGTTCTGCAGAGGAGTCGTGGGAGTGGATTGGCGACCATGAGACCTTCTGGTCACACTGCCCTGTCACCCCGAAGCTGCCAGTCTGAGAGCATCACACGACTATGAGGCCTCAGCTGCGTGCCAGGCAGAGGTGAGGCTCTGCAAGGACGGGAGGCCATCTTCCAGCAGGAAGTCCATGCACAGATCAAAGACCTTTCTATGGAGCCATGTCCCCAAGACGAAGAATGCAGAGGTCCAGGACCCAAGAGGTGGAAAAGCGAGTGGCCCCACTCACCATGGACTCCTAATGACCCCTGGCTGGACACTGCCCTTCTCGTCCCCACTACCATGGACTCTGTGGGGTTAGAGGTCCTGGTCCTCAGAGGGCACACACTTTCTCAAGGGACACAGCTGGAGTCCCACTGGATTACATGTTGTGCCTGCTGCCTGTACACTTTGAATTCCTTGCTGAGGGACCAGTGGGCAGGAAGAGAGGTCACCACCTTGGCAGCACGAGACGACCCTGATTGTCAGGATGGGGCAGGTTGATCTTACACACTGGGGACAGGGAGACATGTATGGAATGTCAGTGACCACTTAGGTCCCTCTTGACAGTCCCCTGCCCAACTAGGATAGTAAGTGGACGAGTACAACAATGCCAGCCCAAGATGGGCATGGTGACTAGGAACTCAGCCCCTTCAGGCATGAGAGTCTGGTCCCCACACTGGGAAAGCATGGGGCCCAATAGGGGTAGATAAAGAAAGCATAGTGGAGAAGGGGGTCCATGCATGTCAGCTGTGGCTTGGAGACCAGCTGCATGTTACCCCACAGGTGTCCTGCTCCTGGCGACTGAGGAGGAGAGGCTGCCCTCTGAATGCGCATGAAGCAGTGCCTCTGAGCAGCACAGGAGCAGATGGCAGACATGCAGATGTGCTGCCCAGACCTCTTCAAGGAAGGCTCTGCTGTCAATCATGGGGATGGAGGCCAGCAGACAGACAGCCTCCACCATCAGACAGCCTCCCCCATCAGACTGCCTCCCCTATCAGACAGCCTCCCCCAGCAGACTGCCTCCCCCATCAGACAGCCTCCCCCAACAGACTGCCTCCGCTATCAGACAGCCTCCATCATCAGACAGCCTCTGCCATCAGATTGCCTCTGCCATCAGCATTCAGCATTATCCTCAGCTGCGGCCAGACTCCTTGTCCTTCCAGAGCAGCCCACCTCTGGCGACTGGTGCAGTGAGGGCAGGTGGGCCTGGCCACCTCTGACAGCCCCGGTGCTGGTGTGGAAAGCGTCATCCAGTGCAGCGCCCCCAGCCACTCTGATCCCCGACTCCTGCCCCCGCCCAACTGTGAAGCAGAAACATTGGCGGCAAAAACAAGTTGTCTGTCCCAGCTCTGGAGCGTGAGTCAACTGATTCAAAGAACCAAGAAGGCAACTGATTTCACTCTTTGTAGTTTGTTAAAACCCATGTGATAGCTGTGTCTTGGCTACAACTGAGAAGCCATCTAAGAGTTTCCTGTGTCTCTTAGCTAAAAATGCCATAACTTTCTGGGAATAATTTATGAAAAATCAACTGTATCAGCCATACACGAGCGTTCATGTGTTTTATGAAAATTCCAGAATCCTATTAACAATATCATTAGCTGACTTTCTTCCCCTTCACGGCTCTTACAGAATGGGGGCAAACTGCCCTCCTTGAAAGATCTAGAAGCCCACGGGGTTTCAGGGACTTCCTCAAGATCACAGAGCTAAGAACGAGAGTGCACAGTGATCTCACTATGGCTGGGTCATGACACAGGAGGTGCAAAGTGTCCTAATCTCAGGGTCTGTTTGTACCGTCTGTTTGGGCTCTAGTCTAGCCCCACAGGGAAGAGTTATCCACCTGGCAGAGTGATCTGGGAAGGGAAACCTTTTAGTTGTATGCACACTAGGAATGAGCAAAACCCTGTAAACAGATGATGCCTCGTCAAGGTGGGTACGTGTCAGAGCGCGGGAGGCAGATTCTCACGTGGGAGCTGCCATGGTCTGTGATGTCCCAGCAGCTGAGCCGGCTGGGACCCAGTTTGGCACCCTCCTCGTGAGCACGGAGAGGAGAGGGCGAGAGACCACGGCTTGCTGAGCAGCTGCTGGGTGCCAGGTGCTGGGCACCTTACCATGGGCTTGATACACACCGTAAAGTATTTACAACGACCCTGACACCAAAGCCCTACAGTCCCTAAATTATAGAAACTGAACCTTGGAGAAGAAGGAGGCAATTGAAGGTCATAGCTGCCAGTTGCTCATCCTTTAATTCACCTTGAGCCACCTGGCAAACATCTCCAAGGCAGACTTCTGTCCCCGAGCATTCATGCCAGCTCTGTAAGCACCCAGGCACACCTCCCTATTTTCCATGGCATTAGCCCAACGTTGGTGTCCTAGACAGGGCATCAGTGCCGATTTCCTATATACCTCCATATTTCATGCCTCCTTCTGGTTTCTCATGCTCGGCCTCCCCATTGGGAGGACCTTTCCCCTCAAACGTCTCTCATCCTTCAAGCCCTAACTCAAAGACCACTCTGCTCTGAAAGCTCCCACCTGCTCCAGCAGGATTCACCTTCCCCGTGAGCTCCTCTTTCAACTGCCAGCCCAGGGTCCTCCCCTGGGGAAACCCACCCTGACTCTCCCGNCCCAGGGTCCTCCCCTGGGGAAACCCACCCTGACTCTCCCGACCAACTCCTACCCCACACCCCTCCACTCATGGCTCTGCTGGGGTGCACCGTGCAACCTGCTGGAAACAAGTGGGAGTCCAGGCGCCGTGGCAGAATCCTGCAAAGGGAGGCACTTGCTGTCATTCCTTTTCCCACCGGGCACCACGGTCCGAATCCTTCGTGTACATCCAGGCGGGGCATCCAGCTGCAGCATCATTCGGATGGTCTTTCACAACCACAACTTGATGAAGACAACAGAACGTGTGCCCACCCTGCACAGAGAAGCAGACGTAGTTAGAATAGCTACTAAAACAGAGGACCAGAGCTGCTGAAGACGGCCTGGCAGGGAGGGTGGGATGCAGCACGATGTCCCCATTCCTGCGGTTTACGAATAGGGATCCAAGACTCTGGGTGCCTCGGAGCCGGGTGGGAATCCAGCCAGCTCTGCCAAGGAAGGGTCTGGGCTGCGCCAGTCCACAGTTTTCTTGCATGCCTGCAGTGTTCTGCCCCCGTGCCACTCCTGATTCTGCCCAAGAACTCTTCTGAGTTAGTCTTCACTCTTGCTTTGCTCCAGATGCAAGTGGAATCCAAGCCTTTCTCTTTAACGCACTGGGAGAGTGTGCACTCTCTACCATGGCCAACATTTTGTGGCTGTGTTTCCACAGCTTTAATACCCTGCTGGGCCAATGAGGGAGATTTTACAGGTCCTCCAAAGGGAAAATCTCTTCCGGCTTCTGGCCAGGACTAAAACTCAATCCCCAGTTGTGCAGCCCCAGGACCACAGGGGAGCACGGTTAACCAGACTCTGGACAATCAGGGGTTAATCACTTCATACCCACGGTTTCTGGGTTCTGACTGCAATCACGTTGGGTTTCCATCATCTGTTCACGTGCCCCCCGTCCCCACCGCCCAAGACTGTATGCTCTTAAGAACACCGACGGGGTCTTTTATCTCCCCACGTCTCAGTTCCCAGCACGGGCACGGGGCCCAGCCCAGAACGGCTCACAGTTTACCGAGGAACGAGGAAGGCTGTTGTGTGCAACAGACGCCCGTGCATCAGAGGGCCGCGCCGTCCCCTGCGGACCTCACTGCCTAGCACGGCACCTGCCCGGCGGAACAGACGGCAGACTCAGATGCCTGCCGGGACCAGCAAGGTGGCCGCGGCACATGAAGGGGAGAGAGTGTGGGGCTGCGGAGAGCTGGGGACCCCGGCCATCTGAGGAGGTGGACGGCCCTGTCGCTCCTGCTGGTTACGGGCACACAGTAGCACAGCCCGCTGTGGCTAGGCGGTCGGACTCTTCAGGAGACCAGAGAGATTGTGACTTGCACGGGACAGTCCGCGGCGCAGGTCAAACGACACATCTACGGCCCAGATCCCACCTGCCCGTCTGCCCAGGTGCTCGGCGACGGGCAAATGGCTCAGAGACAAGCCTGCCTGGGGCTACACCATTCTGGCATAAAGTGTGACTCGGCCGTGGGCGCTGCCCCACACCGTGCTCCCCCAGCTGCCCTCATTCCTCGGTTAGCCCCGGCTTCAGAAGCAGGGGTTCTGAGGGTCTCACGCCCTCCTTCTCACTCACGAGGTCTATGGATGGCCCCAGATCGCAGCCCTAATCCAGGTTCTAAGCCCTGAGCTCCCATTGCCTTAGGACAGGCTGCGGCTTCCTACGCGGCCGCGCCGTGCGTCAGGCCGGCTCCCCGAGCTCAGTGCCCTTTGCATTTTATCAGTTTGAGGGGCTTTCCTCCCAGCGGGTGGGCTCTCCCTCTTACTTGTGGTTAGGGGGAAGCAATGGGAAGGTGAAGGTGTGGATCTGCTGTGGGCAAGGCAGGGACTCGAAGACCCCCTTGTGCTCTGAAACACAATGTCTTGAATTAAAGCACAGAGGGACGTCTTATTCTCGGGAGAATCCCCGAAGCACCCAGCCACTGATGTGTGTCAGTCCTTTAGATTGCTTTGTCAGTGTGCACTAAGTTGCAATTATCTGCATTAAATTCATTAGCCATTGTACCAAATGATCCCTTTTGCAGAGACTCGAGGATTCATGGAGCTTCCCTTCCGAGGCAAAATCATTTTGTCTAGGCCACACCTCCGTGTCTGTGCCCTTGCCGATGGTTCAAGGTGGCAGGCACGCCGTGTCACAGCAGGGAGGCTGTGGACACTCGGCCATGGACTCGGCCTGGACGGGGTCGGGGGTGGAGGACGGTGAGCAAGGGAAGCCTGGAGCCCAGGAACACCAGAGGATGGCCTGCATCATCCCTGCCCTGGCCTTCGGAGCCGGCCAAGGCTCGGGGCTCCTCTTCCCTCGATTCTGACACTGGGGAGCCTGGCTCCTGCCCCGCAGCCCCGTGTGCTCGGAACTGCAGGGGACCCAGCCTGTGGTCTGACTGTGTGCGGGTGAGCGTGTCCTCTCAGAATTTCCGATCGCCCCTGCTCCTTCGCAGTGGTCGCTGTGGTTTCCTCTAACAGGAGGTGCTGTGTGCAGCAAAGGCACAGAACCACTGGAGGTGGGAGCCTCAGACTAGACCTACCGAAGTCCTCCTTTTCCTCGTGCGGACAGCGGGGCCCAGAGTGTTTGGGTTTACCACCCAGTGGGGAAGAGGGAGAGCCGTGTCTCCAGTTGGGGCCGGGGACCCCAGGTGTGGTGCCCGCTCTCCACCTTGCACAGGTCACACATGGAGATCCAGCTCCTGCTACTTGGAGAAGGTCCTGCCCACGGTGAGACTGGGGCACATCCCCCAAGTAAGTCTGGATGGGGGAAGGAGGCTCCTGGCGTTCAAGCATTCTTGTCAGTCCCTTGTTCCACAGCCATGGGTGTTCCCGGTCCCTGCCAGGCTCCGTGCTCGCCGCAATGAGGAACGGTCCATACTGCTGCACAGCTGGCAGATCATGGTGGAGCCCGTTCAGAATAATTACATAAGGAGTCGCACCATCACTAGCTTGAGGAATGAAGGAAGAGAAAGGGGGGAGGGAGAGGGAATGCAGAGTGCTGCGGGGGCAACAGTGGGGGGTCAGAAATGGCTCCCAGCACAGATGGAGCCAAGACTGGGATCTGCACAGTGTTGGCCGTGAACCAGACGTGTATGGGAAGGAGGAGGAAACACCCCAAAATCAGAGCCACAGGGCACTCATGCTCTCCTTGATGTTCACAGGAAGCAGGTTCAAAGGTGTTAGCTGACTGACATATGGAACAGTATAAACTGGTGCATAGAACAGCCTGAACAGCTGACATGTGGAAGAGCATGAAAACTGATGTGGAATAGCATGAAGTGGTGCAGGGAACAGCATGAACAACTGACCTGTGGAACAACATGAACTGACACGTGGAACAGTATGAACTGATGCATGGAACAGCATGAACAACTGACACGTGGGGTCAGAGAGCATGAACTAGTGCATGGAACAGCATGAACAGCTGACATGTGGAACAGCATGAACTGATATGGAACAGCCAGAACAACTGACATGTGGAATAGCATGAAGTGGTGCAGGGATCAGCATGAACAACTGACCTGTGGAACAGCATGAACAACTGATATGTGGAACAGTATGAACTGATGCATGGAACAGCCTGAACAACTGAAACAATGTCCACACTTTTCGAAGAAGTAAAAGCAGATTCCACTTAAAGAAACCAGAATCTGAATTGCTTCGAGTTTCTTAGGAAGCATGATACAGAAGGAAAAACAAGTAATTTGGAAACAGATTTTATTTTATTTTATTTTAATTCCAGTGTAGTTCACATACAGTGTACTATTAGTGTCAGGTGTACAATACGGTGATTCAACACTTCCCTACAACACCCCGTGCTCATCACGACAGGTGCCCTCCTCAATCCCCATCACCTATTTCCACCATCCCCTCCCCTCCTCCCCTCCAGTAACCAGCAGTGTGTTCTCTAGAGTGAAGAGTCTGTTTCTTGGTTTGCCTCCCTCTCTCTCTCTTTTTCCCCTTTGCTCATTTGTTTTGTTCCTTAAATTCCACATATGTGTGAGATCAGATGGTATTTGTCTTTCTGACTTATTTTGCCTTGCATAATACTCTCTAGACCACCCATGTTGGCAAGATTTCATTCTTTTTTATGGCTGAGTAATATTCTATTGTATATATACACCACATCTTCTTTATCCATTCCTCTGTTGATGGATACTAGGGCTGTTTCCATACTTTGGCTATTGCGCACTTTGCTGCTATGAACATCGGGGTACATGTGTCCCTTCAAATTTGTATTTTTGTATCCTTTAGGGTAAATACCCAGGAGCACAATTGCTGGGTTATAGGGTGGTTCTATTTTCAACTTTTTGAGGAACCTCCATACTGTTTTCTGCAGTGGCTGCACCAGCTTACATTCCCACCAACAGTGCACAAGGGTTCCCCTTTCTCCACATCCCCACCAACACTTGTCAAAACATATTTTAATTCCTAGTATCACCAGTTTCAAGCTGTTGATCTAGGCAAGCCATTTTCACTTCTCCGAGACTGAATTTCCTTATTCACAAAATGGGGACAGGAACACGTCACAGGGTTGTTGGAAGGGATTAAACATTTCATACAGTTCTTGGCACAGAGTAAGTGCTTACACTATTTTTCTCAGGCTGCTGTAACAAAATACCACACAGCAAGGGGCCTAAAGAAGAGAAATTTTACTTTTCCTTTTTGAAGAAAAAACGAAAAATAATCACATCCTAAGTGATAAAGAAAATATGAACGCACAAGAGCAGAAGTTTAATAGATAATATTTTGAGATCACAATGCAGTTAGTTAAAAATCCATAATATATATCAAAAAGAAAAAGCTCAGATATATAGAAGCTAAAAATAAGACAGAGGAAATTATAAGGTAGAGAGGGAGGGAGGGAGAATAAGAGGTAAGAATGAACTTAACACTTCTGGAACAGAAAATCACATCAAGAGAAAAAGGAAATCAAATAATATTAGGAAAAAACTTCAAAGGGAGAAGCAAAGGAATGAAGAGGAAAAGGGGGAAATAAAAAACAAAACAAACCCAAAATAAATAAAAGGCAGCTAACAAGGGGGGTAGGAGAGCGCACAGCCTCATAAATGTATGGAGATACACTTAAGCTCATTAGTAACCAAGGAAAAGTAAATTAAAACAGTAATGAGACAGCATGTCACACCCATTAGACACGCAGCAAACGTTTCAAGTGTCAGCGCCCGCGTTCGGTGGGGCTGCGGGGAGACGGGCGCCCGCACGCTGTCCTGCAGGCGCGTGCTCTCGCGTAACAGCGCTCAGAGCCGGCTGACATTGTTCAGGGTAACTGCACGCGGTCACCGTGACCCCGCAGCTCAGTGCCCCGCACACGCTTCAGAAAATCTTTGGCATGTGTTCTGTAGGGATGCAGACGCGCGACTGGACTGCTGGAACAGAACAAAATTGGAAAGCACCTCCGTGGCGAGGGACAAACGGGTGAACGAAATGTGTCCTAATGAGACGGCATTGTGTATGTTCAGCAATTTAAATACAGACACACGGAAATAAGTTAATAAAAGTCAAGTTGCTGAATGTTTCTTGCAGTACGTGACTTTGGATATTTTAGCGAACACAAAACACCATAAATTTTTCGTAGTTCCATGTGTACGTTTGTAAACACATAAAAGATGGAATCATGAAAAGGTTCTCTGGGAGCCTTAGGGGAAGAACGAGAGTAGGATGCAGCATAAGGAGACCCTTCGTCTTAATTGTAGTAAAACCCGTGTAACTTCAATTTAGCCATCGTGACCATCTGTAAGCCTACAGCGTGTGGTGGTAGGAAGTGTGTTTATTTATTTTTTTGAAGATTTTATTTATTTATTTATTTATTTGAGAGACAGAGAGAGAGTGAGAGAGAGAGAGAGATCACAAGCAACGGGGAGGGGTAGAGGGAGAAGCAGACTCCCCGCTAAGCCGGGAGCCCGATGCAGGACTCGATCCCAGGACCCTGAGATCATGACCTGAGCCGAAATCAAGACTCAGATGCTCAACCGACGGAGCCACCCAGGCGCCCCTAATCTTTTTAAGTGTGCAACATTGACCAGGTACCTCACATATAAAATAAAGCTGACTTCCTTGCACATGGGCAATAACTAACTAAAAAACAGATTCAAGACAAATCCCATCCAAATCATAGCAAAACACACAAATTAGCATACACTTATCAACATTCTATGAGAGTGGTCTTTATAAAGAAAATATCAAACTTGGACCAGTTTAGAAAAAAAATCTGAGTAAGAGGAAAAACATAACACACCCCTGAATGGTTATGTCCAGGTTATGTTATAACTGAATTGGCTCACCTAAATAAATCTATTGATTGAACTCCTTCAAAAGTAAATGATCAATAATAAATGGGAGAAACACACAAGAGCAGAAGGAAACCCCAGCATGTGCTCACTGCGCCCGCGGCTGAAATGTGTGCAGAGGAACAAGACTACAGCATTGCCACGAGGAAACACCCAGCACATAAGGTGTGTGTGACTTCTCTGTGTACGAAACAAAAGGGCTCCAAAACCCACAGAGAAGTGGTTTTGTGTAATGTTTGCAAAATCAAAGTCATTTAGAAAAGGAAGGCGTGTAATTCAAACACTGCAATAAATTTCAGTCACATCTGAGATTTCAAAAAATTTGACCACAGAAAATGAAAAGGCAATAGAAATGGATATGTAACCAATGATGGGGGCAGGACCCATAAAGGATAAGGTCAATTAAAAAGCAGAATTATCTCTATGTTCTTCCAAAGTAACAAAAATCACAACAAAACCAGGGAAAATATTCTGGGGAAATAGCCTTATCGGCCATGTTGCAGGGACGTGGAATTTGGGTTTGTTTTAAAAAAAAAAATTTTTTTTTTTATTAATCATTTGAGACAGAGAGATACAGAGAGAGCGAGCATGAGCAGGGAGAGAGGCAAAGGGAGAGGAAGAAAGAAGGCTCCCTGCTGAGCCAGGAGCCTGACGCAGGGCTTGATCCCAGGACCCTGGGATCATGACCTGAGCCAAAGGCAGACGCTTAACCATCTGAGCCACCCAGGTGCCCTGGAATTTGGGTTCTGACCTGTCTGTCTGTCTGTCTCCCTGACAGCCTCCTGCCCCTGTGAGGACACGGAACGCACACACATCCGTCCGCCAGCACAGAGTGTGCTGGACACGGACACTGCCCACGGTTAAGGTGCAGCGACTGAGTGGACCGGTCCATTACGTCAGGGGCACAAGGAAAATGGCTATTTACAAAAGCAGAAACCTGACCGATGGAAAAAGGAAAAAGGTTTAGGCCCCTCAGGGATCAAAGAATTGTGAATTAAAACAGCCCTCGGTGTGACCATCTCTCACCGACTTCATTAACAAAAAGCCGCACAGAATCAGGCTGGGGGCCTGGAGCGGGGGCAGAGTTCCCTTCAGATGTACCGTGATGGCTCAGCACTGTTGCTACCCTGATTTGTTTATAAAAACGCAGTAAAAACCAAGCGTAAGTGAGGGGCAGCCGGAGACCCCGAACGCCCCATCCCTCTCTACCGGCAGTTACTGAAAAACCTCGAAGGCGTTTTAATTTCCTCTCCCTGTTCCTCCGAGATCTGGTTTCCCAGGCAGCCGAGGTGCTGGGTGAAGGCAGGGAAGCCCACCCATCAATTTAGGGCTGCCTTCGCAGGGCGACATGGAACCTTGCAGGACAACAAGATGGATGGGCTTGACTCGGCTGCTTCGACGTTTCGGCAGTGAGGGCTGCCTCCGCCAGGTTTCTGCTCCCTTCCCCTTTTGTCCCCAGCTGCTTTGTAATCACCAGCCAGGTCCCCGCTCCCTTGGATTCCTGAAGAGGAACATGGATTGTGAGCCCCCCCAAAAGACAAATCACGCTGATTTCCTCTCCTCTTCAAAGACGAATGGGGGTTTCAGTTGGAAAGGGG
The DNA here is from genome assembly GCF_002007445.2 of Ailuropoda melanoleuca. NCBI lineage: Eukaryota > Metazoa > Chordata > Mammalia > Carnivora > Ursidae > Ailuropoda > Ailuropoda melanoleuca. The sequence goes on from NC_048226.1 coordinate 1,000,743, forward strand.
CTCTCGCCGCCAGGGTGGCGGGACCCTGCATCAATTATGTGATTGTTTTAGTGATCTGTCATCTGTCACCACGCACCTGACACCGCCTGCATCCCGCATCACGCGGCTGGGGAGGGAGAGGGGAATTCGCCCATAAAGGTGTCCTCTGGGGGGAGACAGGCTGCGGGACTAACAGTCCAAGCCCCGGACGGACGGGGCTCTACACAGAGCACAGGGCAGAGCAGGTGAGCGGCAGTGGCTGGGACAGGCTGCTCGGGGAAGGTGGGGCTCGAGCTGGGCTTTCCAAGAAGAGGCAGGAGCGTTTCCTGGGGAGATGCTGGGAAGCAGAGGGGACAAGGAGGCCTGGAAATGCCAGGGCCTCCCTGCGTGCCGTCTCCTCTCCTGTGAATCCAGCTCCGGCACCACAGAGCCCAGAGTCCGGGCACGGGCACCTCTCGTCCTTCAGAGGCTCCCCTGTCTTTGCAACATAGCTGCCCTTTCTCTGTGTGGCTCTTCCGTTCACGACACTGCTCCCCAGCAATGATTTTCCTATTTTACGTTCGTTGTACGGTATTACACAACGGTGCCCCATATTTGCACGCCCATCTCCCGTAGTTTAGAGCCCCTGGCAGTAGTAACACGGGACGGGGAACATAGGAGCTACTCTGCAAACGCCTCTCGTGCGCCGCTGAGTTAATTAAGGTGACTTTGCGTGTGAGCTACGGGGCCTGGCAAGCGCTGAGGGGGAAGAGGGAGGAGAGCGTGCGTGACAGGGATCGCGCCGGGATTTGCACGCTTGCACACACCGATACACTCGCCATCGCCTGGGGGGAGGTGCTGCCCACACGCCCATTTCACAGAGGAGCGCGTGGAGGGGGAGCCCAGGTCCTAGTCGGAGACGTGGGCCTTGAGCAGAGGAGCGCACGCAGCTGCTGGCGGCCAAGCTCGCTCTGAACGCGGATGCCAGGAGGCCCCTCGGCCACCAGGAGACTTGTCACTTGCTAGACCGTGCCCTAACTGGTGGCTTAGAGCATCTGGGGAGCTCTGGCCCCATCCCCGTCTCAGTGCATCCGGGCAGCTGTGACAGGACACCCCGGCCGGGTGGATTATAGCAGTTGGTTCTTACAGCCCTGGAGGCTAGAAATCCGAGCTCAAGGCACCAGCAGACCTAGTGTCAGGTGGGGACCCCCTTCCTAGTTCACAGACAGGCACCTTCCTGCCTCATCCTCACGTGGGGATGGGTGAGGGGCCCCTGTGGGGTCTCTTGTGTAAGGGCACTAATCCCATTCGTGGGGCTCCAAACACCCTCGCACAGAGGTCAGGATTTCAATGTCTGAATCTGAGGGGGACACCAACATTCAGGCAGGCGCAATCCCCCACTCAGTGGAGGGATGTTCATACAGAACCTTAACAAGTTATTGTGTATTTTCCGCTTGTTTAAATCTGAACTTCGTTAGTTGACAAGGCGACCTATGGTGTTACGTGCAGCAAGGGAAAACTTAATTTAACAGAAAACGATGGCGTTCACGCCCCTGCTGCTTTGGGATTCATAGGAATTCACCCACAACAATAAGACCGTGCTAAGCATTTGATGTGCGTGATCTGGTGGGATTCTTCCAACAACCTATAGAGCGGCTCCTGCTACCGTAATTCCCGTCAGAAAACGAGAAGTGTGTGCGCTAACGTCAACAACAGCGCTCCTGGGAGCTGGGGAACCCTGATAATCGTAGAAAGAGCGGCTGTGGGGCGCCTGGGTGGCTCAGTTGGTGAAAAGTCTGACTCTTGGCTTCGGCTCAGGTCGTGATCCCAGGGTTGTGAGTTCGAGGCCCACGTTGGGCACCCTGCTCAGCAGGGAGCCCGCTTAAGATTCCTTCCCTCTCCCTCTGCCCCTCCCCTCTGCTCTTCCTCCCACTTGTGGGCACACACACTCTCTCTCTCTCTCAAATAAATAGATAAATAAAATTTAAAAAAAAAGAGCTGCTAAGATGCTAAAGTCAAAGTTGGGCAAAGATAATCAGAAAAATGTGAAGAAAAACAGGGACTGCAGTATCAACGTCAGACAGCAGAGCTCCAGGGTCAAACAGCGGAGACAGCGGGAATAGGAAGTTTTGTTTGTGAAATCCAATTTATAGAGGCCTGAGCCTCTGGCAAGCTGCACTGTTAACACGTATCATAGCATGGCTCTATGTTTAAGAAAAAAGGAAGACATGAGACGCCTCCGTATGCTTCCCTCAGCACTTCACAGATGAGGAAGACACACAATAAACAAGATGATAAGGGACCTAGATAATAAAATTCATTAGGTATATTTAACAAATTTGTATTACAATCTAGGTTCTTGTAAACCTTATACTTCTTTCCCCCCCCCGTGTTAGACATGGTCTGCATTAAACTAGAAAGAAAATTTTAATAAGAAACTCACCAAAGTAGAAACTATATGGGCTAATTTTCCAAGCCTAATAAAATATTTTTTAAATCCAATTATTTGAAAATTCTAATAACTATAAGGTAAAAGAAAAAATTGAATAGCAATTATAACATTGTGTGTTAACTATATTAGAATTAAAATAATAAGTACCAATTATGAAATGCTTAGAAAAAAATGAGAACATTACATATCAATACCTCAGCAATAATAAATACAAAGTCATTTCATGAAGTGTATTTATTACTAAAGAAAAAATTAAGTACTTAACTCCATATCTGAGAGACAGAGGGGAAACATTAAGGAAAAGAGGAGGGAAAAGTAATATGAACAACAATGAATAATCAGTTTAAAAAAAAAGGGAAGTTGGTAAGTTCATTCAGACACTGCTTTTTTCATTAATCCCATAAAGTAGGCAAAACTTATCTAATCAGGAAAAACAAGTGATTCTTCAAATTTAGGACTAAGGATGGTTATCTAATTACAGATAAGGAGGAAACGAAAGAATAACACTTTAACATCTATCCCAATAGATTCAATTTGGATCAAAAATGCTTTGGGGGTTGGGGCGCCTGGGTGGCTCAGTGGGTTAAGCATCTGCCTTCAGCTGAGGTCGTGATCTCAGGGTCCTGGGGTCGAGCCCAGTGTCAGACTTCATGCTCAGTGGGGAGTCTGCTTGAGATTCTCCCTCTCCCTCTGCCCTCACCCCTGCTCATGTGTGCACTCTCTCTCTCATTAAAAATGGATAAATGAATCTTTAAAAAAAATACAAGTGCTTTAAAGGTGTACCCCCCCAGGACCAGCCAAGACCCTGTTACTGAGCCCCCATGGACACTCTGTCCCACAGCAGGCCCGATGGCCTGTCCATAGCATTGTAAGGCTCTCCAGGCCATAATTTTTAAGACAATGGTCAATGAAAACGGTTACCAACACTGACCCATAAGGAAATAGAAACAATAAGCACCCCAGTAAATACCGTGGAAACAAATAAACAGAAAGCCTCCTATCACCGTGGGACCACGAGCCGGGGCAGGGAACACGCCGTCTTCATCTCAGTGGGACCTAAGAGACAGGGCCAGAACTGTCGGCTTGGAGATCCACCCACCTCTGGGACTTGGGACCCTGGACATGCTCGCAAACATCCACGGGCTTCAGTACAACGATCCTAATAACTGTCCTTTCCTCAAAGGCTCGTTGTCAGGAACCGAGAAGAGGCTGTGCCTTTCAGACCGGGTCAAAAGAAGGCTCACAACAGTGCTGGCAATCGTCCGTCACGAACGTAACACGTGCACTGCAGAACTTCAGAAGAAAACCAGGAGATTTAACTGGAGGCCACAATGGAAGAGTAGCAGACACGGAGAAAGGATTCAGTTTCCTGAATGTCAAGATAGAATAGTTTAGAGTTCTGGTTCAAGAGGGATACCAGGAGGAGCCTGAACCTGCCTGCTCCCAGGACACACCAAATCTGCTCTGGAAAAAATCCAAAAGCCGGCAGAGCAATCCCTTTCCTTCAGGTAAATGTGAGGGAAACTCATCAAAGTGGGCAGGAAAGACTGAGACCAATCCTGCCACAGAACCCATCCTTGGTGCAGCCCACAATCAGGAGGGAACTCAAATCCCACAGCTTCCCCCTGAGGGGTGAAGGGTTCACACCCCACATCAGCCGCCCCAACTTGTAAGAATGGCACTTGAAGGAGAAGTCCCCACAACACCTGGCTTCGAAGATCCCTGGGTCTTGTAGGCCCTGAAGGGAGGGGAGGGAGGGGAGGAGGGGGGAAAGGGGAGAGAAAGGGGGAGGAGTGGAGAGGAGGAGGGGAAGGAGGACAGAAGAGGGGAGGGAGGAGGGAGGAGAGGAGGGAGGATTGGAGGAGAGAGAAAGAGGGAGGAGAGGAGGAGGGGGTGAGGAGGGGGAGAAGGGGAAGGAAGAAGGAGAGGAGGAAGAAAACTGGGTAGGAGGCAGGGGCGGTTTCTGATCTCTGTCCTGGGGCTGGGCTGGGGGGCGCGCAGAGGTAGGAGCGACAGGCAGGAGATGGTGACAAGTGTCCCCCCTGAGCAGGAAACAGGATCTCAGCCTACACGTCCCATTCTCAGACGTGTCTGAGGCTTATTATCCATTTGCACGATCTGTAATCCCAGCCCCGTCCACATGTCTGTGCACGCCTCCCTGGTTCAAAGAAAAACCTTAATGAGTCAAGGAACAGGGCCTCAGGAAGAGACAGAATGGGCCCCACCGCCTCCTTCCAGAGTGAGCTGTTTCTAGAACCGTAACAAGGACAATTAGAAACGATCTAAATGTTTGACAATCCAAGTTGTCGGTTGCTGCCTTACTTTTAATATCTCCCTTCATCTTCACTGAATCCCCCCATAGCCCTTGGAGTTAGGATTTATCTCCATTTTATCGATGAAGACGGGGAGGCTTGGAGCATTTACATCCATTGTCAAACAGTCCGCCTGCCAGAGCTGGGGCTGCCAGGGGCCCGAAGGCTGCACGGCCCTGCTCCGTGGTGTCTGGACGGAGGCCACAGAACAGCACCGAGAGACGGGCGACGTCACCGTCAGGGCTGGCAGGTGCGGAAGTCAGCACGGATAGAGGTGATGAGTAAATCCATGAGCTCCGTCTCCATGGCAACCACCCATGAGAAGCAGCATCCGTGTGCCCCTGACAGATGGAGCCACTCCGAGATCTCCGGAACCAGCCCGAGGGGAGAGGGGACCCCGTCAGTCACCCCCTGATCACACACCCGCTGGGCCGGGCGGTGGGGACGGGGAGCGGTACCACCGCCAGGGAAGCTTGTGCGGACTAGCTCGGAGAGCTGGGAAGGGGGAGGGGAGGTCTCCCTTGACGCCCCATCATTTCAGTGTCCCTCCCTGGACGGCTCTCAGGGTCAGGACTGTAGACGGCACGTGACTGGAAGCATCAGGCTGGGTCACGTAGCCAAGCTTGTCTTCCCTGAATTAAAGCAACAAGGAAGCTGTCTTCTGATTAACAAGGAGATCACGGGACGACAGGAAACTCCCGGACCCCCATCCAGCAACTCAGATAAGGGCAGAAGAGTGTCCTGTTCAGGTGGCTGCACCCACAGTACCGGCTTCCCGAGATGAAATGCTGGAGCCTGAACAGGGACTCTAGGAAATCCAGCTGCGCAGAACAGGTTTCTGTCCTGTGACGCGGCCGAGAAAGCGCCGTTGCTTCCGAGCCTTGACCCAGGCGGGCGTCGGTGTGGCCAGCGGGGTGGGGGCGGGCGGGCTGGGAGGAGGTCGGTCTGCAGCAGCCATCTCGGAATCCAAGCGACATCAAAGAGCCACAGAGCCACAGAGGAAGGTCGGGGCAGGACGTCCGGCGCCCTCCTGGATTACAGACGGGAACGTGGGGCTCCTGCTCCTGACCTGCGCTGATGGCTCTCAGACGGGGCCACCTATCCCGAGCTGCACCTCCTGGGATGCGGGTGCCACCTCCTTGCCCACTTTCTGCACGGCGGTCTCCTGCAAGCTTGCCGACAGCGAGGTAGAGAGAGCAGGTGGCGGCTGTCAGGGAGGCATGGAGTCTAGAGACAGAGCTAAGGACGGCTCTAAAGCATCTTTCCCCCAGCACTTGGGTGACCCTGGCGTCCTGGCATCACGCCTCCGTCCGTGCCCGGCATCTCCGGGAGAATGCGGCGGGCTCTCCCAAACCCGCTCCGTTTGCCCGGCAGCTGGTGGACTTCCACCTGGATTCAGACACAGGGGCGCCCGTCAGCCTTAGTCTCAGCACGAGGAACGAATCCCTGTCTGTGGCTTCAGTGCCGTGTGGCGAATCCTGGGAAGAGGCTGCAAAGAGAGCCCTGAAGCCACCACAGGTCTGTTACTGACAGATCCCGGGACAATCTTGCCATCCCTCCCTCGAGTTCTGAGCTCCTGATGCGGTTGGCCGAGCCTCCTGCTCTACTCCCACCTCCAGCCGCTTTCTGCCTCTGCGAGAGCACTCGTGGTTCCCTGGACCCAGCGCCCTGTGCCTGCGAGACTTCCAGCATTTCCTTCTCTCCGGATCGCTCTCTGCCTCCTGCCCATTCGGGACGTGCTGTTGGTCTTCCTGCTGCATCTCTGGCCGGGGCAGTCCTCCACCCCCCGCGTCCAGGTGTGACCCTTCCACATCTGTTGGGTCGCCGGAGAACACTGCAGACTTTCATCCGTGTTTTCCTGCGTGTCCTGGGCTTTGTGCGTTTCTCTTCCCTCGTGCCCTTGCCTCCATCCCTCTGGAGGGCTGACTGTGCTCACCATCTGGGGGAGGAACACCTGCCTGTCTTCCGACTTCCCTTCCCGAAACCAAAGTCAAATACGGAGCCAGTGCTAGCTTCCTCCAAGAGAAACACGGAGAAGCGGGAGGAAGATCTGGAAAGGAAGACCAGAAGGAAGGGGAGGAGAAGGTGGGTCTGCAGGCTCCCACAGCAGAGGAGCCAGGGCTGTGACAGAGACTTCCCCTGACCCACCTTGAACCAAAACAGGTTCCTCTGGTCCTCTTTATGACGAGGTCCCGACCGAGGGCTCTGTCCTTGCTCTCTTCATTCCAGTCCTGCAGGCTCCGTGTAAGGAAATTCCCTCCACCCTTGATATCGGACCAATTCCTCATCCCCACCCCGGACCCCTCATCACCCCGGGCTGCCCTCAGCAGAAGACCCTCAGCAGCTGCCTTCCACCTGCTCCCTGGTCCCTGTGGTGCTCCCGGCTGAGCTCAGTGCCTCTCCCCCACCACTAACCCCCATCGTAGCGGTCCCTCCGTGAGTGACGTCCGCCTTACCGCCCTCAACAGGAGCCATGAGTAAGGTTTCTCTCTAGGAGAGGCAGCCAGTCGCCAGAAGGGAATGGGGATGCAGTGCATTTGGCAGACGGGACCTTAGCCAGCCTCCCAGAGACGTCCTCACCTCCACACACAGCTGTGGCCCACGGGGAGCAGAGGCATTCCCAGCCCCCCAAGTGTGACACAGAGGCGGCACAGAAAGGAGGGAGCATCTCAGCTTTGACCTGCGTGGACCCATCATCAACCCCTCACCCCGCCCCCGCCCCCGCCCGAGGGCTAGAGCCCCGACGCTGCCCTTGACCGAGGAGTTTCCGCTGCTCCACCACAGCACGAGTTAGAGCGGAACTGGCTCGAAGCACGGACCCTTGCCTGTATTTCGCACACACCAGAGTTTGCAGGAAAAGGTGGACTGCCTCTCCGCGCCCCTTACCTGCAAGCCCGGGACACTTAACAGAGGGGGTTGGTGTCTTATTCGCCTTCGCAGCTCTGGTGTCCCTTACAGAATTAGGCACACCTAACTGCTTGGCGAAAGTGCACCGAATCACGGTTTTCAATTAAAAAAATTATTCTCAATTATCTTAGTGTATTGACTTGACATTCTTGACCGCCGAGCTGACCGACCCACAAGACTGCAAAGTCCTCCAAGGTAAACGCTGTGCGGCATTCCCAGCGTCTAAGCCGAGGCGGGAAGGTGGGAGGCAGACTCGCAGAGATGTGGGCTGATGGCAGGAAGGGATGAGGAATCGCGTGCGGCCGTGTGCCAGTGCCCGAGACGCCCGGGCGGCGAGATGGAGGGGACTCGCACAATCCTGATTTCCTCACCCGCAAAATGCAGATAACAGGATCTGCGGCAGACAGGCTCTGAAGACGCCGTTGGGAAGGGCCCTTCCCCGCCAGAGCAGGCAGACGACGTCTTAAAAATGTGGAAAACAATCAATCAAAAATCTTACTGATTGCCTGCAAGTATGCGGTTTGAAATATTCATTTTTCCCCCAGATCCAAACCAAGAATAGTCGCCCCTGTCTCTGTGGAGCANGGGGGCGGGCGGGCTGGGAGGAGGTCGGTCTGCAGCAGCCATCTCGGAATCCAAGCGACATCAAAGAGCCACAGAGCCACAGAGGAAGGTCGGGGCAGGACGTCCGGCGCCCTCCTGGATTACAGACGGGAACGTGGGGCTCCTGCTCCTGACCTGCGCTGATGGCTCTCAGACGGGGCCACCTATCCCGAGCTGCACCTCCTGGGATGCGGGTGCCACCTCCTTGCCCACTTTCTGCACGGCGGTCTCCTGCAAGCTTGCCGACAGCGAGGTAGAGAGAGCAGGTGGCGGCTGTCAGGGAGGCATGGAGTCTAGAGACAGAGCTAAGGACGGCTCTAAAGCATCTTTCCCCCAGCACTTGGGTGACCCTGGCGTCCTGGCATCACGCCTCCGTCCGTGCCCGGCATCTCCGGGAGAATGCGGCGGGCTCTCCCAAACCCGCTCCGTTTGCCCGGCAGCTGGTGGACTTCCACCTGGATTCAGACACAGGGGCGCCCGTCAGCCTTAGTCTCAGCACGAGGAACGAATCCCTGTCTGTGGCTTCAGTGCCGTGTGGCGAATCCTGGGAAGAGGCTGCAAAGAGAGCCCTGAAGCCACCACAGGTCTGTTACTGACAGATCCCGGGACAATCTTGCCATCCCTCCCTCGAGTTCTGAGCTCCTGATGCGGTTGGCCGAGCCTCCTGCTCTACTCCCACCTCCAGCCGCTTTCTGCCTCTGCGAGAGCACTCGTGGTTCCCTGGACCCAGCGCCCTGTGCCTGCGAGACTTCCAGCATTTCCTTCTCTCCGGATCGCTCTCTGCCTCCTGCCCATTCGGGACGTGCTGTTGGTCTTCCTGCTGCATCTCTGGCCGGGGCAGTCCTCCACCCCCCGCGTCCAGGTGTGACCCTTCCACATCTGTTGGGTCGCCGGAGAACACTGCAGACTTTCATCCGTGTTTTCCTGCGTGTCCTGGGCTTTGTGCGTTTCTCTTCCCTCGTGCCCTTGCCTCCATCCCTCTGGAGGGCTGACTGTGCTCACCATCTGGGGGAGGAACACCTGCCTGTCTTCCGACTTCCCTTCCCGAAACCAAAGTCAAATACGGAGCCAGTGCTAGCTTCCTCCAAGAGAAACACGGAGAAGCGGGAGGAAGATCTGGAAAGGAAGACCAGAAGGAAGGGAAGGAGAAGGTGGGTCTGCAGGCTCCCACAGCAGAGGAGCCAGGGCTGTGACAGAGACTTCCCCTGACCCACCTTGAACCAAAACAGGTTCCTCTGGTCCTCTTTATGACGAGGTCCCGACCGAGGGCTCCGTCCTTGCTCTCTTCATTCCAGTCCTGCAGGCTCCGTGTAAGGAAATTCCCTCCACCCTTGATATCGGACCAATTCCTCATCCCCACCCCGGACCCCTCATCACCCCGGGCTGCCCTCAGCAGAAGACCCTCAGCAGCTGCCTTCCACCTGCTCCCTGGTCCCTGTGGTGCTCCTGGCTGAGCTCAGTGCCTCTCCCCCACCACTAACCCCCATCGTAGCGGTCCCTCCGTGAGTGACGTCCGCCTTACCGCCCTCAACAGGAGCCATGAGTAAGGTTTCTCTCTAGGAGAGGCAGCCAGTCGCCAGAAGGGAATGGGGATGCAGTGCATTTGGCAGACGGGACCTTAGCCAGCCTCCCAGAGACGTCCTCACCTCCACACACAGCTGTGGCCCACGGGGAGCAGAGGCATTCCCAGCCCCCCAAGTGTGACACAGAGGCGGCACAGAAAGGAGGGAGCATCTCAGCTTTGACCTGCGTGGACCCATCATCAACCCCTCACCCCGCCCCCGCCCCCGCCCGAGGGCTAGAGCCCCGACGCTGCCCTTGACCGAGGAGTTTCCGCTGCTCCACCACAGCACGAGTTAGAGCGGAACTGGCTCGAAGCACGGACCCTTGCCTGTATTTCGCACACACCAGAGTTTGCAGGAAAAGGTGGACTGCCTCTCCGCGCCCCTTACCTGCAAGCCCGGGACACTTAACAGAGGGGGTTGGTGTCTTATTCGCCTTCGCAGCTCTGGTGTCCCTTACAGAATTAGGCACACCTAACTGCTTGGCGAAAGTGCACCGAATCACGGTTTTCAATTAAAAAAATTATTCTCAATTATCTTAGTGTATTGACTTGACATTCTTGACCGCCGAGCTGACCGACCCACAAGACTGCAAAGTCCTCCAAGGTAAACGCTGTGCGGCATTCCCAGCGTCTAAGCCGAGGCGGGAAGGTGGGAGGCAGACTCGCAGAGATGTGGGCTGATGGCAGGAAGGGATGAGGAATCGCGTGCGGCCGTGTGCCAGTGCCCGAGACGCCCGGGCGGCGAGATGGAGGGGACTCGCACAATCCTGATTTCCTCACCCGCAAAATGCAGATAACAGGATCTGCGGCAGACAGGCTCTGAAGACGCCGTTGGGAAGGGCCCTTCCCCGCCAGAGCAGGCAGACGACGTCTTAAAAATGTGGAAAACAATCAATCAAAAATCTTACTGATTGCCTGCAAGTATGCGGTTTGAAATATTCATTTTTCCCCCAGATCCAAACCAAGAATAGTCGCCCCTGTCTCTGTGGAGCAGTAGCTGCTTGGAATTCCTTATAGCGCACAGATGAAAACGGCAACCTTGGCTTGAAAAAGAAACAAAGGAAAAAGGGAAAACAGATTTCCTGGGGAATAACATGACCTCCAAAGAAGAAACTCCAGGCCAACATCTAAAGTGCTTATGCAAACGACGGGAGGGGCTTCACCCGATGGCAAAGACGTTATTGTTAGGTTATCTGACAATACGATTAATTCCGTTTCCCCAGCAGCTTGCACACATGTGACAGACCATCTTGCGGACGCCTGGCTGAGCAGCGTCTCCGGCAGTGGCCCCCACTGCCGGGAGTGGTGCCTGAGCCGGTAGCCGCTCCCCTCGGGAGGCATGACACACGCAGACGGACGCACAGACACACAGCCAGGCTGCAGGACAGCAGAGCGGGGAAGTCTCCTGAAGGCCTCTGCACCTGCTGGGAGGGGCGAAGGGCGTGCGGGGTCGCCAGCCCGGCAGAGAGGCTCTCCCGAGGGCCCCCCGCCTGCGTGCTTCCTTCCCCCACCGTAGCCTCCAGGGAAGGACGGAATATTTTGCTCAAAAGCCGGAATCAGCAGATGATGCTGACTCGGGACTGCAATTCTCTATTATGGCTGCCACACGGGCCTTTTTTTTTTTTTTTAAGCCAAAGCAGTATTAGTGACGGCTTTAGAAATAAGCCCGCAGTTCCTGTTTAACAGATTCAGCGTCGGGTCACGTGCAAGATCTGTTATGTAGAATGTGCATTTGCAGGCCACTGCTGAAAATAGCTGCCCTAAGGTTCCTTGGGCTCTAGACTTGCTACATGGGACAAGATTCTGCCGCTGGCGTCACTGCTCAGTCAGCACCTGCCCTCCCTGCCCCGCGGAGGACAGGATATTTGCCCCCTTTCTGTCTGCGACAGCAAATGAAAGTGGGGGCAAGAGTCCCAGACACTGCTCTGTGAGACCAAGCCACTCTCTGAAGAGATAAGCCAAGAAACTGAATGCAGACCTCCCCTCTCTGGGCACTCAGCTCTACTGCCCACGGTCAGGAACCACAGCTCTGCCTGCAAGAAGGATCTAGACTTACTCTGGTGGCCAGAGGTTTAGCAGAGCACTGGGCTTGCCTCGGTCACTCAGCTCGGAGTCCTTCCCTGACCGTCCCCTTCCTTTCTGTGTCCAACACAGTTGGTGCCTCAGTTCCCTCTGCTGGCTGCAGTTAGGCTGTGTGGGGCAAGGATGCTGAGCCCTGACCCCAGTACTTCCAGAGCTGGTTCTTCTCTGACTCACGCATCCACCCACCCAGAAACACGGATCCGTGTTCCGTAGGACCCTCCAGAGACGGCAGTGCCAGCCAGAGCCCCGTCTCACTCAGCCCCAAGCCCTTGGCTGCCTCTGAGGGTTCCCCACAGCAGGGACGTGCCCCCAGGCTCCAGTCCCCACTCGTCTTCCTTCCCGCTGGCCTTGGCCACCAGGGTGTCCACTTGCCTCGCCGTCAAGACTGTTGTGACCAAAGACGCTCGTTCAACAAACACCCCCTTCCCCACCACGAGTCGGGACCTGCACCCAGTCTCCAGGAGGACCACAGTTCCAGGCCTGGATAGAGTCACCGTCTGGTCTGGGAGAGACAGGGGCAGATGTCTGCCAGGAAGACAGGCTCCGCCTGGTGAAGGTCAGCGTCAGGTGCTGTGAAAGCTGCAGGAAGCCCACCCAGCGGGACCGGCTTTCCCGAGGCCAACGATGCAGACGGGCAAGGCAG
>NC_048226.1:1016048-1056726 GCF_002007445.2 Ailuropoda melanoleuca
CTTCCTGGTCCCCCAGCCCCTACCAAGGGTCCACACACGGTGCAGAGCGGACACTTAGTCAAAGTGTTGATGAGTTGAATCGAGTGGTACACATCACGATTCAGATTCCAGAAGATTTGGTTCCCGGATTGGAATACGTCGGGATGACATCCTTCGCGTAGGCACAATTCGACAATCCTGCCAGCCTGCACCTGCCCAGTNGATGACATCCTTCGCGTAGGCACAATTCGACAATCCCGCCAGCCTGCACCTGCCCAGCGACTCCACTGGCAGGACGGAAGCAGGAAGGCCAACTAAGCATGCGTGTGGGAGCTTTTTAAGGGAAAGGGGCATGGTGGTTGCTGGGTGATGCTCCTTGATGGGGAGCACATGTCTGAGTCAAGGGTGAACAGCGGCTCTTTCAGGCAGCTAAGGGGGGTTCCATGCGGGCAGTTTGCGGCAAATATCCACATCCCCTAAGATCCGTAGACATGCCATCCTTTTTCCTGTGTTGGTTCCAAAGACCAGATTTTAGAAGGCCACCAATGGCGGTCGCACACATCACCAGCATGGGAGCGCCATGCATCTGCAGGGCAGCCACAGTGTCCCTGGAGGACTCCCTCAGGAGCGCCAGTGTGCGAACCTCAAAGATAACTTGAGATGTGGCTCCTGGTTCCCAGGGGCTCAAAGTCGATCTGGAGACGAAAATGAGTAATGCTATGTGGTCATGACTGCTCACAGAGTTGGTGGCAAGGACAAGCACAGGGGTTGGGGGGGCATCCAGACCTGATGGGGGCTGGGTGCCAACAGCATAGCCTCCCCAGCCCCTTAGCTGCATCTTGAGAGGCGGGTGAGTGAACAGTCAAGGATGAACGAAGAGAGCTGAGACCTCATGCAGGAGGGAAATGCATGACGTTCAGAATGGCTGAAGCCTGTGTGAGAAGGGGAAGCTGGAGATGGGGGAGCCAGATGGAGGGGCAAGGTGTGGGCTGTAGCCCCAAGGCAGCCGGGACTTGTGAAAGGGAAGGGTCTTGGGCAAATGGGGACTTGCTCTGCATTTTAGAAGGGTCATGATGATGTAGGTCTGGCAAACCAGGTTTGAGAAAGGTGAGTCTGGAGGCAGGGGAATCACTGGGGAAACCACCATATTTGTCCAGGTGGGAGACAAAGAAAGAACTGAACTAATGCATTAACCCAGGAGAGAGAACCAGAGACTATTAATCGAATTAAGTGACTCTAGAGATTGCATTAGACACAGAGAGGAGGGGAAAACAGGAGGAAAGGAAATTGGCTCCAGGCCTCTGGGAACTAGGAGAAGGGTGATTCTGTGCAGGGAGATTGGACACCCAAGGACAGAGAGGTTGGCTTCCAACATGTCCACTTTGAGGTTTCCGCAGAGCACTCCGGGGGAAATCTAACAATCAGACGTATGGAGCAAGTCACAGGAGAAGTCTGGGCTGGAATTCGTTTTCCACAAGATATTATTTCTTGCTTCTCAAAAAAAGAGGCAGTCTGAGCAAAGGAATTGGAGAATACTGTATTCGGTGTCAGACTGTGCCCTCGTCTTGGGCAGAGTGCAAGATGGCCCTGTCGTGGAGCCAAGGCTCCAAGAGATCCTGCAACAGAGGCCCGCCCAAGCTTGTCTGACCGTGAAGCTCTTCCTGCAATGAGCAAATGTCAGCAGATGTTGAGGGCCACAGCGTGGGAGCTGGTGGTCACAGGTGATGGTAAATCACAAGGACCTAGATTGGTCTGGGTGTGCTCGTGCGTGTGTGTCGGCAATCGGGCAGTCAGGGACAAAATCCCAGCCATCTTCTGTCTCACCACCCGGGCCTATCCTCACGCCAACGGCCACCAAAGGGAGCTGTGTTCACTTCTACCCCAGTTTTGGTCGTCGTGGAGGCCCCGCCTCACCTTCCCGCTGACGTCTTCGACAAGCAAGATGCACCGAACAGGGAGCTAGCCGGTGAACGGCACTGTGGCTAGGCAAAGGGATCGCTGGCTCACGACCGTGGGGCTNACAAACTACAGTCCAAGCTCCGAATCTGGTTCTCAAGCCTCCCACGGCCCGCTGGTCTGCTTCCGCTCCCCTCGCTCCTGGGATGTCCCTCCACGCATCCCACACTACAATCCGCCCCTGTATTGCCCCTCCCACCTCCCGGCCGCGGCTCGCACCATCCCTCTGTCAGCCTCACGGCCATCGCGGCGGGCAGCGCTGCCTCCTTCCACACCCGCCATATCCGACTCCTCCAGGGGCCTCTTCCTGGGCCCTCACAACCAGAAGGAGCACCTCTCCTCTGGCCTGGACACGTTTATCCATGTGCCCCGTGACGTTATCCTCTTCAGGCCTGCATACAGCTATGAGAGTCCACTTTCCTCCGGTTGTGGGGCGTCTCGGGCCTCAGTATTTGATGCCTGCTCCCCAAAGCACCTCACGGTGTCTGAACGCTGTAAGAGCTCTGTGGGTGTTAGACAAATGGATTAAAAAAATAATAAAGACACTGTCCTTGATTCATGGGGAGAGAGCAAGTAGAAGAAAGGGGCCTGGCCCAGGGAAGCTTGCCCTGTGAATGAGCCCAGACAGTGCAGAGACCCTGTGATGTCCCGTGGGCTATGCAGAGACAGTGCTGGAGGGACAGGGTGCGTGACGCCAGGGTAAGCCGGGCTCTGCACTCACAAGCCACAGAAGAGCTGGCGTAAGAAAAGAGGGAGCTTATCGGAAGGCCACCTGCACACCACACACTTGTCCAGATGACGGGCCACACGGAACCACCACCACTTGACTGTCGGGGACCAGCCCGCAGTCTGGAATTTATGACCCCCTAACTAGTCTCTATGTCTTGTGTCCCTCCATCCAAGAGACGGAGTTCCAAGGCAGCATGCAATCGGTCGCATGCTCAGCTGGGCTCCATCAGGGACGGCAGACAAAGCATCTGGCATAGTTAAAGTATTCTGAGTATATTCGCGGAGCCATAGACCCCGTTTGGCTTCCGTGATGATGGGACCAAGCGCTAGGTGCGGCTGGGGGGGTTGGAGATTCTAAGGGCCGTGCATCCTCTAAACCCACCCGGAGGCCGTCTGCTGCAATTCCGGGGGGGAGAGGGCACCCTCACCCGAGAAGGGCTGCAGCCGTCACACGGTCCCTGTGCAGCTTCTATCCTGTGGACGCGGTCACGAGGCCGTCCACCCACTCCAGCCCTTTCAGCTCTGAATTCACAACAACTAGCAGATTACTTTGGAACTCTCACAAAACATCTCTTGAGTTCCCTTCTATTCCTTGAGGTTAGAGTCTCGGAAGGGGACCTCTTGCCTCTTGTGCTTGAAGTTATCAGTGCTACTGGAGGCACCTGGCTTCACCCGGGTCGTCAGATGCGGTTCCCACTCGCTACGCGTGACTCACGTAATGTACTCAAGACTATAGTAAGGAACTCACAGAATTCACTGGAAGGTTGGACAACCAGGGTTTGAGACAGGATGAAAACCAGATCAGGAACAACTCGACTTTCAGGAAGGGGCCACTGAAACCCACCGCCTGTCACTGAGCTCCAGGTCCCACCACCCAGGAGCAGGCGGGGGGCGGGTGGCACTTAGGTGAGCGCCATCCCCTGGCCGTCCCAGGCCGGTGAGGGAGAGAGCCTGGCGGGGCCCCTCTTGTGCATGCTCTGGGTGGGCTGTTCGGAGGGGGTAAATCTGGCTTCCTTCTTCCAGGGCTGGCCGGAAATATGGGGAGCTATAGTTCCCGGGAGCCCTTACCAGCTGTGGATGGGGTTGGTGGATGAATGCCCCCACTGCCCTCACCTCAGGAGAGATAACCCTGAGGAGGGTTCTTTGCTGTCTGACAGGGGCCCCCAGTGGGACCGAGCCCACCATGCTGCCCGCAATGGGCACCTGCTGGGGCCACGCCTCCTTCCCTCCCTGTCTCACTGGGATCATCTCCCAAAGAACAGCTAGGACTCCCCACCTGTCTGAAGCTCTGCTTCTGGGAGAACACGGCCTCCCGTCCCGCCCGCCTGGCCCCACGGGGCCCCGTCCCAGACAGATCTGGGTATGGACATTTTATGAAGGTGGGCTTTGCAAAGCCCAGAAGAGGCCGTATACCGTGGGGCTCCGTTTATATGAAAGATCTAGAAGAGACAGGTCCATAGACACAGAGAGCAGACGGTGGTCTCCAGGGCTGGGGGAGGGGTGAGAGGTGACTGCTTCCTGGGCGCGGGGGTCTTCGTGGGGTGAGGGCTGCACACACCCTGGTACGATGGACGCTGCCAAACCGTACACTCTGAAATGGCTGAAATGGTAAACCGCGTTATGTGTATTTCACCGTGATAAAAAAAAAAAAAAAAATCAGAAAACCAGGTGGCAGAGTCTCCCTGCCTTTCAGTGCATCGGGGCTGGACATTTCCTGCTTCTTCATCGCAGACCTCACCCACGGTAACCTGGGGGAGTCCTGCCGCCCCCCCGCCTCCATCGTGGCCCCTGGACACAGGCTCAGGTTAGCACTGCGGTCACACAGGGCGCTCCTGGTCTGTGAACACGCGCATCAGACCCCAGAGCCAGTCCCCCGGGACTGCGTCTGCCAAAGCCCATGGCCCCGAACAGAGGGGAGTTTCCTCTGCGCTCACCCCTGGGAGCCCCCTCCACAACATTTGGCAGCCCGCGCTCCCGGGCAGACCCAGAGGGTCCGTTGGAGGCCGACGCCCCCGAATGGCGACGCCTGAGCCAAAAGCACACGCAGCTGTTGGGGCTGCAGAAGCAGAGGCTTGGCGGGTGATCGTGTCGGGCTCAAGACGAACGTCTGAAGGGGGTGTGGGGAGGAGCCCGCCGGCCAAAGACCCTGCTCTGTCCCAGAACACGGCTGTGGTTCGGCGAGCCCGAGTCTCAGGGGGTTTGGGAGGAGGGAGAGGCCACCCGCTGCTGGCTGGGTGGTCGGCACGTAGACCTGTCTGGCCCTCGCAGCGTTTTGAAAATTACTTGTCCTCATTTACAACTCGCTCCCCCGGGCACCAGCTCCTGCGCCGCGCACCTGGCTTGCTCCCCCTGCTGCACTCCGCTTGCCTGGCCGGAGCAGGCACGGAGGCTCGTGACTCCCAGCTCCCAGGCTGCCCCCAGCCGGCACGGAGAGCAGCTACTGGGCGGGATGAGCTGCCTCGTCTTCCTTTCTCTGAAACGGGGGAGCCGTTTCCAGCTCCCACTCGAGGCATGCCGCTGTTCTTCCTACCAAAGGGGCTTCGAATCCCCTGCCACGGGGGGAGAACACAGCCACGTCAGTGCCCGTAGAGCCACGGGCCCTCGGCGGGGTCCTGAGTTCTGGGACCTCGGCCACGACCGCCTCAGCCATATGTTGGAAGGAGCCAGACCCACATGCATCTCAGCCGTGTCACTTCACCCTTCAGGATGGCTCCCTGCAGAGCGGCACGCGGCAGTCTCACACCCCGCCACCCCCAGCGCCTGTCCTGGTGGTCCGGCCACGCTGCCAGCCTCCCTTACACTCCAGTGGGGCCTTGTGGCTGAGGCCGGCCAGGTGGGCGGAAGGGCTGTGTGCCCTGCGCAGCACGCTCCTGCCTGGTTCCCTTCCCGTGCGTGGAACAGAGAGCGGCTCTGATGGGGGACAGACCCACAACTCGGAGGAAGGACCCTGGGTCCTGAGCCATTGCCCCCTCCCACTGAAGGCACGGCTCTTCCTCCCCCTTCCCCTGCTCTCCTTCCTCATCCCCACACCCCGGGATTTTGGGATCGCAGCCCTCCCAATGGGCTGACGCTGAACACCAAACAGCAGCCCACAGGCATCTCCGCACAAGGGCAAGGGATGTGGAGAATCAACAGGCGAGAGCACCAAGAAGGAAAAACATTCTAGAAGGTGATGGGGCTTCAAAGAAAATGAAAACAGGTAGCGAGATAGGAAGTGAGAGAAAGCGGAGTTGGTTCAGAGAGTGCGGCGGGCCGAGTGACTCCTCTGCACGATGGGGGGTCGGCCTCGGGAGTACAAGAGGGACGAGGGTTTGGGTAACGGGAATGGCACGTGATGTGACGATGAGCACTGGGTGTTACACGCATGTAATTGAACCATTGACTGAATCATTGAACACCGCATCAGAAACTAATGATGTACTATATGGTGGCTAATTGAATTTAAATTAAAAAAAAAAAACGTGCAAGGTGGACTGAGCTCAGCAAGTCCAGGAGACAGAACAGGGGCAGGAGGGGCTGAAGCACCCCGAGAAGACGGGGAGGGTTCAAGGAGAGGCCAGCGTGGAAGGCGGGGGCTGCATCATCGCAGAACCTTCCCAGCCTTGCCAGGAGCTCACACTGTGAGTGCGTTTACAAGCCGTGGGAGGTTGTAAGCTGGCGGCTGTTACCGTCTGACCTGTGTTTCTTAACAGCTCACCCTTGCTGCCCTGTGAAGGATGGAACGGCAGGATAGAGGCCCAATAAGCAAGCGCCACGGCAGTCCAGGGCAGGAGCGGGGACTGGGTTAGGGTGGTGGTGGTGGACAAGGAGAGAAGTGGGACCGCAGAGGAACACCCACATCCCGCCATGGGGCTGACACGAGGGACGAAGACGGGACCAAGCTCCTGGAGCTCATCAGTTGGGCGTAGAGTGGAGCTAGTCCACAATGTGGGGACATGAGCTCCGCCTGGGGTGGTGGTGACAGCGACCGTGGCGACGGTGCGGCAACAGAAGAGAGAGAGAAGAACATACCGAAAGCCTCGTTGCTCCTCGGGAGGCTTTAGGGAGACAGATCGTTCTGGAAGCACGTTTCAACATAGAGCGTGTGTATGGGACTATCGAGGAAAGCTTTCCATTTGATTTTTAACAAAGTCGGTATAACTGAATCTAACACCCTCGTGTGAGGGACGGGAGCTAGCTCGTATTCCAAAAAGGGTCATTGAGATCTTCTATCATTATCGTTCCAAACAGTGGCTAGTTTCCTTATCCCTCCTCGGAACATCCTGAGAATACTTTCCATATTGGTTACCTTTAAAATGGTAACACTTCAGATATATTGGGTTAAATAAAACAGACAACTGATTGCACCCGTTCACCTTTGCTTTCGGAAAGTGGCTACTAGTAAATTCGAAATGACGTACGTGGTTGAGACAGCGCTGCTGTGAGAGATGAGTTAAAATTCTTTAAGAGAACACCGTGCTGGTTTCAAACAATTCCTGTACACTCCCGTGGGATTTATTAATAGTCCCTCACCTGGAAAGTGTTCCTTTGGTTCAGAAAGTCCCAGGAAATAGCACACAGGCATGTAACCATTCTTAATACGTTTCTAATCGGTGGAAGATGTGTAAGGTTGGAGTTTGTATAATTTTGACCAGGCATGCCATTCTCGGTGTGTTCAGCTGTTCATCACAAAACCTACGTAACAGCGAACTGACCAGGTGAAGGATGATTTTTCTCGTGCAACGACCAGTGCAGAGCTGCTGGCCTCACTGGGCAGCTCAAGGAAAAGCAGGGACGAAGCCTCTGGGACTTGACTCATCATCAGCGGAAGGTGGCTGCTGTTTACGCTTCACACCGATACATACGCAGGTGAGAAAAGCGACATGATGACGAGGGGTTTGCCCCTCGTCGAAACAGTTTTCCCAGCAGCCCCAGCCAATGACTTTCTTCTACAGCCCATGGGCTCAGAACTGTGCTTCTGGAGACTAAGAAAAGCAGGCGTCTAGCTTCCTAGACAGACCTCCTTGCCTCGGGGTTGGAAGGACCGTTATCCTACCGAAGCTACGTCTTGTTGGGAAACAGTCACTGGCTGGTTGTAACTCTTATCTTCCATCCCTTTCTAGTTTGGGTGCAAGGCTGACTTGCTCAAGGAGAAAGAAATAGGATCATAAGACATCTGATTTATAGGCTTTGGGCCACTGCTGTGTTGATATCTTTTGGCAGATTTTCTTTAAATCTCATTTCTATTGTCACTTAATTCTTCCAAAGTAAAATTGCGATGCATTTTGGAGATGCATTATCTAGGTTTTGCAAACTCCTTGAAGGTGAAATGCTTAACGTAATGTGAAGCGAAAGCCAAGCCCCGTCCCATGCAAAATTACCCGTCCAGTTCCAATTGTGTGTCTCTGCCGGGTACTAGAGATTCCAAACAGAAGTTCATCCTGTTTTCAGAGAGCTTGGAGGCTGGAGGGGGAGTGGGATGGGAACAGACTTGTCCCGTGCACAGATATTTGACATACTATTTAACATGCTTATTGCAATCACTGAGTTGGTCTCAGGAACAGGAAGACTTACTGTACACAAAACGATACATGACCCGTGGCCATGTGCATGGCGTTCTCCGGGTGTCGCCCCGTTGACTGCGCACCTCCTCGTGTGCTCCCACAGCCACCACTGAGGCAAGGGTGGTCATCATGCCATCTTAACCATGAGAACTAGACTCTCCAGCACCCTGTGTGGCTCCCTCACAGCCCATATCACGATCGTGGTTAAGNTATTGTCACTTAATTCTTCCAAAGTAAAATTGCGATGCATTTTGGAGATGCATTATCTAGGTTTTGCAAACTCCTTGAAGGTGAAATGCTTAACGTAATGTGAAGCGAAAGCCAAGCCCCGTCCAAGCAAAATTACCCGTCCGGTTCCAATTGCGTGTCTCTGCCGGGTACTAGAGATTCCAAACAGAAGTTCATCCTGTTTTCAGAGAGCTTGGAGGCTGGAGGGGGAGTGGGATGGGAACAGACTTGTCCCGTGCACAGATATTTGACATTATTTAACATGCTTATTGCAATCACTGAGTTGGTCTCAGGAACAGGAAGACTTACTGTACACAAAACGATACATGACCCGTGGCCATGTGCATGGCGTTCTCCGGGTGTCGCCCCGTTGACTGCGCACCTCCTCGTGTGCTCCCACGGCCACCACTGAGGCAAGGGTGGTCATCGTGCCATCTTAACCATGAGAACTAGACTCTCCAGCACCCTGTGTGTCTCCCTCACAGCCCATATCACGATCGTGGTTAAATCCATAACAGTAATCATCTGGTGACCATCCGCTCTTCCCCCGAGGGGCTCAGCTCCATGAAGGCTGGGACCACACCTGTCTCGGCCCCCACCATACTCCCAGGCCCTGGCCTGGTTACAAGGCACGGACCTTTTCCTGTCTGCTGAATTCATTAATAATTCAATCCAGCATGACAAACGTGGTTCCTCGAGCATTCTCTCTGTTTGATGACAGAATCTTCTTGTGGGGCTGGGCTAGGAAGACGTCGGGAGCTGCAACCTGGCAGAGCCAGGAGAGGGGTGTGAGGTTTGGTGAGTCCATCTGGGGCGTAAGAGTCGGGGAACGACAGCAGCTGTGCTGTGAGGCGCCAGGTCCGGCCTGGAGTCCATGAACGAACGTGCCCCTGAGCCCGTGGGTTATGCAGCTCCTGTATTCCTCACGGTGGCCACTGGTAAATAAACACTTGCTTTAACTAATTCATTTTACCTGGTAGCTTACGGTCAGGTACTGAAAGCTAGTTTGGTTCAATAAAGATCATCTTCCAAATGTGCTCATCCAAAGTTAAACAGAAAAGCCTCTGCTGATGTTCCTTTAGTGGGGACTCCAATCTGGTGCGAGGACTCGCGTGCCCCCAAAGGCTCAGCCTGGCCGGTGGTGTTTGCCCAGTTTTCATAGATTTCTTCAACTTCCAAGTGGAACCAAGGCTATCTCTCAGCTCCCTGGAGATGTGAAGAATAAGTAATAAAACAATGTTTGCAACGCAGCGCACGCAAGCTAAAGGGCCGGCCGAGCGCACACAAGTGAGAATCATGAATCCCATTCCGTCAGCCTGCACGTCTTGGCTTCTCCCTGTCCATTTACTTACCATCCTTACTGTTAATCCGAGAATGAGTTGCCTCGGCGCAGGGGAGTTTCTAAAGATCCCATAGAAAGAGGTGCGGGGCGGGGTATGAGAAATGCACTTCCTGCCCGCAAACAAGGTACGCCATCCCTCAAGCCCGAGCTGCTCGCTCTTCACCTTGGGTCCTCTGCTGCCGCCCGCATTCACTCAGGGCGTCTGAGGGCAAATTGATGATGCGCGTTCCCTTCACGGCCTCGCATGTGGTTGCGGTCGGCCCCTTGGGTCAAACAAGTAACAAGAAAAGACAAAAAAATAAAGAAACAGGAAATCAAGAAGTAAAACGAAAGACAGAATGCATCGGTTTGGGGGCACAGGTGTTTGTCTGTGCACACACACAGGTGTCTTTGCACAGAGCGGTTACGGGTTCCCTGACCCACCGCAGACACGGCAAACAACAGCCGGGATGTGGGATGTGCCAGGGCACCCGGGGGCAGCGGGAAGGACTCAGTCCCGCATGGCTCTGGAGGACACTGGTGCCCACGGCGTCATCTGACCCCGCTCTGTCGGGGAAGGGGCCCCCCATTCACCTGATGAATGACGAGGTAATGCTTGTAGCACAGCAGAGACGGGAATGTGACCTCGCGGCGGTCCCCACGCCGAACGTGGAACTGTGTCGCTATCTCCTAGAGCCGGTACTCTGGAAACGTGACGGCCCCTCGGGGCCACAAGCCCAGGGAGCCTTTGAGCTGTAAGTCTCGGGGACGATCACTTTCTCAGTTGGATCCTCTGACCTCCATGCAGAGATCCTCTCGAGGCTTGGGACTCGGTGCCTCCCTCCACGGCTGCCAGGTAAACCTCTCTTCCAAGCATCGGTTGGCTTGCTAAGGGGCCAGACAGAACGGCTAATCCAGGGAGGGTTTGTGGGGCTCTGACATGACAGTCCATTCTGGGGGTGGGTCAACTCTGACGCAATACTAACAAGAGGAGAGTGGCCCAACCAGTCTTCTGGTCCAACGGAAATGGAATATTCTAGAATGCAGCCAGCTGGGCCCCTGCAACATTCTGGCTTTATGTACAAAAGTGGCACCTGTCTCTTTGGGGGACACTATCTCGGACTCCACTATCTGAAACAAAGCTGTTGGCTCAATGGGCCCTAGATTCACAGCGCTTCCCCTCAGTGCCTGGGCCTTGTTCGCTGACTATTTGGAGACAAACCCGCCAGCGTCCAGAGACCGCAGCAGCTCCGGAGAAGCGGGACTCTGTGGTGGCCACGCAGAGCTCTGGCTGTTCGTGCGCTGCTTGGAGAACCACAGACTGGCAGGTTAAAGACACCATGGGTGCTTGTGAACACACACACACACGTGCACACATGGCGGAAGAAAACCGTAGCAGCTGTCTGAACTCTCCGGTTTGCCTGTGTAGACGCCCGTGGTGACGGCCTGTTCCCTGGTGGACAGAAGCTGCTGGCTGTGCGGCACCGCTCACAGGGCCAAGGGCTGCCTTGACCGCGTGCACACTGGAAACGCAGCACCCGCCATAGCGGGGCACACAGCACGTGTGTCCATCTCTGAGGCAGACCTCTGCCTCCTACGGGGCACCTGTTCGTCCTGCAGTGAGGGGCCACAGGGCACAGGTGGCGGCCCTGCCCCTCCTGGAGGGCTGAGCACCGCGGACCCTGACGCCCCTCTCAGAGGTAACAGGGCCTCGCCACCGCAGGCCTTCATCCGTTTCCCTGCTGCTGTTCGGCTCTGGTCCTCTGGCCCCAGCCACGACACGGTGGCCCCGGAGACTAATCTGTATGTGTCCGTCTTTCCAGAACACTTACAGTCTGACAGTGGTGCATCTTTTCCTGCAAAAGCTGCTCAAAAACAGAGCGGGGGTCACCGTATCCGACGCCCTTCCACGCTCCCCGGCACCGGTAGGCATCTGACGTTACTGAGCAGGGGTGGCCTCCTTAAAAACCAACTCAGAAAGATTCCTGTTTCCCTCATCTTCTGCGGGTCTACACACCTTAATGAGGCCGCTGGGTCACTAACTGCAACTGTCTCGGAAGTAACGGTCAGGACAAAAGCAGAGGACATAACAGAAACCTATTTTGAAAGGGTCCTGCCCCGCACACTCGTGGGCAGGACGCATTTTTTTCCCCCCTGATCAGGCCAGTCAGGTCGGCTTCGACTCCCTTGCCAGGCTGAGAATGTCCCTAAGCTTCCTCGATGTAGGTCAGAGCAGGTCTACATGACTGTGCCCACGTCAGGCCAGAGCGGGAGTCACAGCTCAGGCCAGAGGGAACGATCAATACAGAAACTTAGAACGTAAACCAGTTTTGCGAGGCATATGCCGAAGGTTTACAGGATGCGTTCAGCATCTTCTGTGCTCTCTTTCAGAAGTCTGGAACATCGCTCGATTAAATGTCAGAATGTCAGTCGGCCTCAACTTTCTCCATAGGAGCTACGTTGTCTCTGTTCCCCGTTCATCATTTTCCCTCTGGTTACCTTTAAGTGTCCTTTCTACGGCCTTCAGGAAACATGCCTCAAGCTCCTCGTGCACATCATGAATTTACCTTCCCACCGTCTGCTCATTACTCCATCAAATCTCCGTTACAGGAATGCTTGGATTTTACATTCTTTTCCTAACTGCCAGCCCTCTCAGCACCTCTGACCACTGTTATCCTCTCAGCTCCCGGCTTGCTTCACAGACGTGCGAGGAGGTGAAGCAGGTCTAACACTTCGGGACGGACATCCAGGCCTCGCTGCAGCGCGGGTGGGCACGCACCGTGCTCGCGTGGGAAGCACGTCCCCGCCTGCAGGGGCGCACAGCTCCAGCCACGAGCGGCCACGGGGGCCCGACATTGCCAGAGAACCCAGAACTCCACATTTTTAAAGGTAAGACCTGTTGGTTCTTTAAAAAGATGGCGTCATTGCACTTTGTAAGAAACACCGTTTGGGCCAGGGCAGCCCCTCGACCACAGGTTTGCAGAGCGGAGGCTGGGATGGTGAGGCTGTGAGGAACTCCGGCTGGGGGCAGCAGGGCTTACAGCGAACAGTATGAATTTAATTTTGGACATGTGAAGTGAGAACCGCGCTGGTGAAATCCCCCAGTCAGTGGTTGGAAATATGTGCCCAGGAAAATGACTGCGTTGGTCTCGAAAACCAACACCCTCCTTGGGGCTTTCCAGACCCAGTACCCCGACCTCTGATGCATTTGACGGTTTATAGCTTTCCCCGACAACAGCAGCTGGTCCGTTCCAGCCTCTGTGCTGAGTGACTCATAGGCGTTATATCCTTGCACCTCACAAGCTACACATGTGGGACCTCAGTGCCATTACGGTTAGCGATGAGTCACGTGGACAATACAGGATTTTAGCACATTCATCATCAGTTCGTATTTTAGAAATATGAGGAACTGAGAAATTGGGGTTATACTGACACACAGATCAGACACACACACACACGTGCCCTGCCTCCCGAAGTTGGCTTTTCCAAGGGCTAACAAGATGTAAATCTCTGGCATTATTTTCACGGTGGGACACCATCAAGGAAGGACAGGGCAGGTCCCACATGGGGTTGTTTAGAATGTGGTGCCCCCCCCACGTGCCAGAATAGGAAAGCGGGGTGTGGATTTCATCACCCCGGGGTCAGCAGCACTGGGAGACTTTTCAGGAAAGACCCCCTCCCGCCGGCCCTGGGGGAGCTGGAGGTAATAATGGCAGAACTATTGTGTTCTTGCAGACAGATGTCAACCCAGAGACTCGCCCAGAACCGCTGACTCCTGTTGGAGATCAACAAGTGGGCACACAGCCAGCATCTGCCCGTTCGCGATGCAGCATCACAACCAGAACACTCGAGGCAGAAAAGAGCTGGGCTTAGCCTCCCTGGGGCCCCCGGGAAGGCTCTGGTCTAGGAAGCACTGGACCCCTACAAGCATCCAGGAACTGGGGCCCTGTGATCCAGATGAAGAAAGTCAGTCATTATCAGATTTTTACACAGAGGCTCAGAGAGGTTGCATGAGGTACCTAACGTCACACAGCTCACTGGTAGAGGGCTGGGACCTTGACCCAGGACTGCCCAACTTCTGCCCCTGCAAACCCCCTGGCTTCCTCAGGCGGCGGCATCTGGACCTGCTTGGGCACCTGACAAATGGCCCATGTGGCATTTTGCAGATGCCAACGGTGTGGAGCAAGTCTCAGCCTGGAAGTCTCCAGCATCTGTGCCCTGGTTCCTCCAGTGAACGAAGCCAGATGGGCTGGAGATGGGATGCAGTGTGCCCTGCAAGGCATCACCCAGGGAAGCAAGTCCCTTCCCAGCAGTTGTCAAGGTGTCTCCCAGGAGACTTGGAAGCTGTAAAGAAATCAGACCCATGTGCCTTCCAGGAAAAGGGATGTTTAAAGGATGCAAGGCGGCCGTTTCTCCCTTCCTCTCTTGTCAAACAGCATTTGCTAAACTCTCATTTGTAGCAAAAGCAGGTGTTTTACACTTGAGTCTCTTTTCACATTAAATATATCCCCGGTTCATATATTTCTAGCCCGGGATGAATTTGACATGGTATCGAAACTGTCAAGGGAAATCAGTCGAAGAGACAATGTTAGAAACAGACTGTCTGGCTGATAGCTTCGGGAAGTTATTTTAAAACAAAACAGCAAGAATAAAGAAGAGGCGGGTAGCCGTGTGTGAGGACGGGCTGGACGGGGGGTGCAAACGCGTCACAAGTGCCAGACGGTCCAGGCGGAACCAGTCTGAGCTTCAGACCACCAGACATCACCCGATTCCAGACACCAAATGAGACCAGCTACGTGGGAGCCCTCCGGAGAAATAAAGAATTCAGGAGCCATACGGTGTCATAATTCTTATTTGCCACGGTGACTTCATCAGTGGTGCTGGGCGTCTGTCTTTGGGAGGACACTTTCAGACTGGAGGTGAATGAGAAATGTCTTTAATACACATCTGGGCTCTTTTCTCTGTCTGTGTTGTCCTCCGCACATGAGTCAGAGTGTGAAACTAGGCCAGGCCCGACGGTGCTGTGTGCGAAGATTCACCAGGAGTCAGGTGCGCACAGCAACTCGGGGCCCCGCAGAACACTTCCACCCCTGCACCTGTCACCTCCCTGCTGTCACCAGGCTGTGAGGGCTCGGTGAGTCCCTTCCCCGGGGCGACGGCAGAGCTGCTGGCCTGGCTGTTTCGGCCTTGCTGACATGGGCCTGCGTCCTGGAAGGCTCCATCAGTCCGAGGAGAGAGTGCGTGCAGGCGCCTTCCCCCGTCGGCCCCCACTCCCACGTGCATGGTTTTCCTGGTGCTCCAGACACCGCAGCCCCACCTGTCCCCTCTCGTTTGTACACGTCTGCCCACCCCCAGCCCGTGTGCAGCTCGAGGTGGCTTATTCACTGCAGGGATCCCACCAGCCCATGTGGAACCGGGCCTTGGGAAGCATCCCACAAAAGGCCCCAAATGAATGAATGAATGAATGAATGAGTGCAGGGCGTTCCAGGACTGCTGTGCTGCCCATTGGCCGGGATCCGTCTAGGCCCCAGACCCTCGGCTTCCTGTGGTGGCTGCCATTGGCTTCCTTCCCTCGCAGCAGAGCATGGCTTTGCACCGGCGTCCACCTCCCGCACATGGCTCCCTGCCTCCGCCTCGGTCTCAGGCTCAGCTCTGGAGCCAGCTCCCCGTCCATTCATGCTCAGTATTGCCCTCGCCTTCCGTATAATTTAGGGTATGCGTTGAAACGCATGTGCCTGGGCCCCGTCTCAGTGCCTCAGGCTCAGCGGGGCCTGCCTGGGAATTTGTTATGATTTCTGCATGTGATGCTAGACTTGGGTGACCCTGGGGTTCCTGGTCTAAGGTCAGTAATGTGTCCACCCCTCAGCAGTTGCTATTGGTTCAGGGCAACACGGGAGCTTAGCTGGCCTTACCACACTGCAGGGAAGCACGAAGGCCCGAAGGTCTAGGAGAGGCTCTCAAAGTCCGCAGCCCAATGTGAACGGGGAAGAGCACACGCCGTCCCACACGGCCGCCGTCTTGTTCGCACGAGGGGAGCCAGCCTCGAGATCAGGCCACCTGCTGGGGCTGGTGGAGAGGACATGTGCCCTTGGCAACAACGCCGGGACGCTGCATCACACGACCCTGGAGCCTGTCCTAAGTTCCACTTCTCAGGAGGTGACATAACAAATGTCTTCATTACATTAGTTTTCTGCTATTTGCTGGATGCGTCCTGGTTAATTCAGCTCCTGGCAGGCAGTGGCTGTGGCCCATGAAAGATGTCCACCCAAGCAGCCAAAATCCAAACAGTGTAAGTACCGAGCACCTGCTGAGCGTTTGCTAGGAGGCCCTGCATCGAGTGGGTTAGTATGGATGATTTCAGTCACCCCCACGGCCATCTCTCTGGCAGGGGCTCACGGGCTCCTGGCGGAAAGATGAGTGAGAGAACGTTGGAAGGGCTCATCCACAGCCAGCACCAGAGCTGGGATGTCAATCCCAGGACTCCGACCCCAGAGCTCACAGCATTAGCCACTGAGCCAGAGTTCTGCCCACTGGAGCCCACTCCAGGTCATCGACCCTTGCCTACAGGCCGGGCAGGACCGAATTTTGTCAAGAGCATCTTACCGCCGGGCACGATTTGCACAACTCCACTGAACTAGGTACCAACCCATGCTGGAAGCATCAACCAAGACAGAAAATGCTGGGTTCCCATGGGAACACGATGGTGTGTCTGGGAGACTTTGGTCGGGATCCAGGCAGCCTCACAGGCTCTGGGGTGCAAGGAGGTGGGCAAGGAAAGAGCGAGCGGTGACCTTTTCCATTCCGAGCCTTGTGCTGTGTGGCTTTTATGTTAGTAACCCCAGCTGCACGTAGGGACCTGCCTGCAGATTTTAAAGTCCCTGGTGGATCAGCCCAGACTTCACTAATAACTGTGCAGGCTCCCGTCACTGCGAAGGGCTCACCCCTGCTTCCCTTATTTCTTGAAGTGGATTAACTCTGGATTGATTTTAAAGGGGACAGCATTTTTTAAATTGAACAGAGATGAAATGCCAGTCTCCAAATATATACCAATATATCTAAATAAATTACATTCTCCAATGCCAAAATATAAAGCCCATTCAATCAGCTAATGAAAAATTAAAAAAGAAAAAAGAAAAAAAGAAAAGTCAGCCAGTTTTTGTTCTCTGTTTTTTATTTTTTCAATCCACGTGGATAACCAGTCCATAGCTTTCAGTTTTCAGCAGGCTGTTCTAGGAGCCAAAATCACAGCAACATGTCTATTTATTTAAAAATTTTAAAATCAGTAGCCACATCTGGTCCTAACATGTTCATAAATGTTTATGGTTCTCAGAGTGTTTTTACACGTGATACTTGATTCCAGAACACGTGTGTGTCTGACAAGCCCTGAATGAGAATCGACGTGAGGCACGGAGGCTCTGCTACCCAGAGTCGGTCCCTGGGCCAGCGGCTCGGGCGTCCCTCGGGAGCTCGTGAGACACCCAGCATGTCCCCCCACCCCAGACCCGCCGGCTCAGACTCTGCGGCTTGCACCACGCTGGAGGGTGAGCTGGAAACAAGGCACGGTCCTGTTCTCAAGGAGCTCAGAAACGAGAGGAAGAGAGGATCTCCGAACAGGGTGAGGGCAATGCCCTGCCGCAGCTGCTGCAATAGAGCAAAGCGCAGAGGGTCCTGGGGACCCGGGGAGGACAGGCAGGGCCCCCGCAGATGCAGCCCCAGGCTGACTGTGGTGCAGGGGCCCCCACAGATGCACCCCTGGGCTGACTGTGGTGCAAGGGCCCCGGCAGATGCACCCCTGGGCTGACTGTGGTGCAAGGGCCCCTGCAGATTCACCCCTGGGCTGATTGTGGTGCAGGGGCCCCCGCAGATGCACCCCTGGGCTGACTGTGTTGCAAGGGCCCCCACAGATGCAGCCCCAGGCTGACTGTGGTGCAGGGTCCCCCGCAGATGCACCCCCGGACGGGCCTCGGTGCAGTGGGGGGTGACCTGCTGAGAAGGGGAGGAGCCCGTCCACATAGGACAGAAGCCCCTGATGACAGAGTGAGCCTGTCCAGGATGTTCTCCACATGCAACGTCCTATGAGAATCACCAGCAGGGACAGTGTGTAGACATCCGCGGCCTCTCTGCATAGCACAGACACAAGGGGCTCATCTGCACCCCTGAATCGGGGAAGCATATGGGGTAGCCATGGGAGATGAGGCTCCGTGGCCTTGTTGTGTGCCATCACGATTTTAGCTTCAGTTGGTAACAGTTGGGTTTGCATGTGCTCCCTGAGGAATCCTTTATCCAGCCTTACGCAGGTGCGAGGACATCTGTATCCCCTACAGGAGAATCAGATGAGATAACAATGCCTCTCTCTTGACCTGCTGCACAGAAGAGGCCATGGACACCATTAATGTCATTTCTGGTTCCTTCCCATGTGGCCTAAGTGACGGATGCCGGACCTCCCTGTGTGACAGGCCAGCCCCAGAGTCCAGGCTCTGAGGGAGCCGTGACGGTGGCAGACCAAAGCTGCCATGCGGGAGGTGGACGGAGGCAAGAAGCTAACAGGGGCAGGACTGTGGGCACCAGGCACTGTGCCAGGCCTCACAGCGGCCCCAGGGGTAGGTGACGCTGCCCCTGGGAGACCCTGGCAGGGGGGCACATCAGACTGCAGACTCCTCCGGCTCCACCCAGCTACTTCCTGGGCGAAGGCTTCCTGTCCCTGCGCTGACCTTCCCTCTCTCAGCCTCCCAACACCCCAGACTCTGTGTCTCGGGCCCTCAGACACAGCTCTCCCCACGACGGTGCCAGGGGTCCTGCTGACTGACATTCCAAGAGCGCGTGCTGCGAAACGCACTCCACCTGCACTTCTGCTCCTGATCCTGTCCGATCCCTCGGCACCACTGATCTTGGCCTCAGATGCGGCCCTCTACTGTGAGCGATCGGTAACATTCCCAGGTCTGACGCTCTATCAGCCCCCAGGGCTCAGGTTCCCACTCAAGGACACGCAAGCCCTGTGGGGCCCTGAGACCAGGCGGGTAGCGAGGTGCTGCGGGGCCAGGGTAGAGAGGAAGCAGGCAGTGTACTGAACAACAGGGCTGAGCAGGAAGAAAGGGCAGCGGGAGCTCAGACCTGGTGAAGGAAGGGGTCACAGGGGCCCAGCATCCAAGGCGACTGGCACGGTTCCAGCATCACGGAGACAAAGCAAAAGGGCAGAGCGAGTGAGACCCAAGTGAGAAACCATAGCAGCTTGAGGCAAGCGATTCCAGAACTTTCCCTTTCGGGCAACGCTTCTGGCAGTTTCTGCTAGTGGAACTTGAAGGAGCCTGCTGGGCTGCTCACACCACCTTACAAGCCCTTTGCCTGGGTACTGCGGGCGGCACAGCCTTCACCTTGAAACTCAGGCTTTGAGTTTATCTATCCTACATCTAGTCGGTAAGAAGAAACAGATCTGACTTTACAGTTCACAGCAGGATGAGTGAGGAAGCTACAGAGTGAGGAAGAATGACCCTCTCCCTGCACACACACACGTGCATGTGTGCAGACACATGCACACACACACGCACATGCACACGTGTGCGCACCAGCATCAGGGACCACACGGCTGCTGTGCAGTCAGCAGCAAGACTGAGAACTAGTTCAGAACAGGGTCAGCACACCTTCTGGGGAGAATCCGGTAGTCAGTACTTCAAGGTCTGTGGGCCACCAGATCCCCTGCCACCACAGCCCTCGATGGGACATTGACAAGGGGTGCAGCTGAGCTCTGATACTGGGATTTCGTGTGATTTTCACATATCACGAAACATCGTTCTTCTTCTGCTTGTTTTCCTTTAAACCGTTGCAAAACGTTAAGATTCGCTCCTAGCTTACAGGCCAACGAAAGCAGGCAGCAGCCGTGGGTTGCAGTGGGTCAATCCCTGGTGAGAAGATCCCTGTCCAAAATGTGATCCTGCAATTAAAATTATCTACTTCCCAGGGGCGCCTGGGTGGCTCAGTCTTTGAGCATCTGCCTTCGGCTCAGGGCTTGATCCCGGCGTTCTGGGATCGAGCCCCACATCAGGCTCCTCCGCTATGAGCCTGCTTCTCCCTCTCCCACTCCCCCTGCTTGTGTTCCCTCTCTCGCTGGCTGTCTCTCCCTGTCAAATAAATAAATAAAATCTTTAAAAAAAAATAAAAATAAATAAAATTATCTACTTCCCAGACACCCTCGTAGCCAAGACTCTCAATCCTGTAGGCACATCAGAATCATCTAGGATCTTTTATTTCTAAAAACCACAAGGGCCAATGCTTTACAAATCTCCAAATTAGCGTCTCTTGGACTTGGGAGGCTATTCTACTGCATTGCTAGGTCATCATTTATTAATATACCATCAATTATTGAACCCCTTATTGATGAACAATAGCGTTGCTTCCAGCTTTTCACTACGATTGTAAACTACTGTAATGGACATCATTACGCACACATTATCCAATTGTGTCCTGAGGATAAATTCCTAAAATTTTCATTGCTTGGTCAAAGAGTATGAAAACGTACCAGTTTCAACTCTGTTTCAGACCGAGCTGGGAGTTTGCATTTTAAGACAAAAACACAGCCTTCTGCTCCAAACTAAAGTAAAGATCAATCTTAAACATAGTCATATTCAAACAAGAGTCATAGGCAAATCCATGAACCGGAAATGTAATTAAATGTAACTAACACATGGTCTTGGGCTGAGCCAGAGCTGCGGCACCCCTGGGTTCCAGGGCCGTGACAGACAGAAGCGCCCATGCTTACCTTTAGTGGGCACCAACCCCGGGCCCAGCTTGTGCAATTAGGAGTGGGACTAGAACTGAGGTGCACTCCCTCACTCAGGAGCAGGAGTTCAGAGAAGCTGGCCCACCTCCTGGCTGCCTCCTACATTAAGCTGTTGCCCAAGGAGCGGAAGGGATTAGGGACATCTACACAGGCAGGGCCTGGGTCACGCTACCTGCTGGCTCAGGATTTGGATCTGAAATGTCCCAGCGGGCAAGAACCTCACGGTTCCAACTCAAGACCTAGTTTTGAACTGCGGAGCTGAGTGGGCCAGGAGGAGTGGGGCCAGTATCACTACGAAACTTCTAGATGTAAAGAGACGAGAATAGGACAATAAAGACAAAAAGGGCCAAGAATGGCTCCTCTCCATTAGCAAGCTCCTTCCCGTGAGTCACACACAAAACCTGCAAGGCATCTGAGGACAAGTGATACCCTGAAAAACAGACAAGAAGCACAACTGAATAATCCAGAATAATCCCTCCAATTTCAAGATAATAGAACAAGCTTCTAAAAAAAGAAAGATTCTAAGGAAAGTACGGTTAATATTATCAAAAAGATAACGGAAAGTACAAAGTTATACATTTTAAACATTGAGAAAAATCAGTGTTTGTATACAAGAAAAAATTTTAATGGAAAGAAAAAGAAATATAAGCCATAATGTACACGTCAGTAGAAGGGAGAAAAAGAAGGAGCGAGATTGTGGACAAAGAAAAGTTTACTAATCCAAGAAAAGATAGAAGAGGAGAAATAAACAAATAAATCATGGATACAGAAAATAGAAAATAAGAGAAGAAATAAGTATAATGTCTAAAAATCAAAGTAAGGGGCGCCTGGGTGGCACAGCAGTTAAGCGTCTGCCTTCGGCTCAGGGCGTGATCCCGGCGTTATGGGATCGAGCCCCACATCAGGCTCCTCTGCTATGAGCCTGCTTCTTCCTCTCCCACTCCCCCTGCTTGTGTTCCCTCTCTCACTGGCTGTCTCTATCTCTGTCAAATAAATAAATTAAAAAATCTTTAAAAAAAAAAATAAAAAAAAATAAAAACCAAAGTAAATGTAAAAAATTCAAACTCATATATTTAAATCAAAGACTATCAACAGAATTTTTTACTCTAATTACATACTGATAAAAAATTGATATATTTAAAACCTAACACAAAGTGGAAAATAAAATTTCAAAGCAAAAATGAAAATTATTATTATAATGATTAAAAGGAAAATCAACCAAGAAGAGACTTCCAATTAACATTAAACATGGCAGATACAACACTCTGTTAACTTCAATTCTTTCACTCTCCCACAATGACAATAAAGAGATAAAAAGGCTTAAACCTCAGTTTTCTCAGGTATGAATCTGGACACTGGCACAGCATCACTTTCCTTTTGAGAGAGAGAGAGAAAGCATGAGCAGGAGGGGCACAGGGAGAGAGAGAGAATCTTAAGCAGGCTCCACACTCAGTGCAGAGCCTGATGCAAGGCTTGCTCTAAAGACCCTGAGATCACAGCCTGAGCTGAAACTAAGAGTCAGACACTTAACTGACTGAGCCACCCAGGCGCCCCACAGTATCACCTTCATTGCATTCTATTGGCCGAGCAGTTACAGAGAGCAGGTTCAAATGGAGGAACACAGACTCCACCTCTTGCTGTCAAAAGTTCTGGAGCTATGTCTTTAAAACCACCACAGGTATGGAGGATAAAAATAAAAGTGTTGGCAAAGAAATGGAAAAACATCCCATGCTCATGGATTGGAAGAACAAATATTGTTAAAATCTCCATGCTACTCAAAGTAATCTACACATTCAATGCAATCCCCACTAAAATACCATCAACATTTTTTACAGAGCTTAAACAAACAATCCTAAAATTTGTATCGAACCAGAAAAGACCCCAAATAGCCAAAGGAAAGTTGAAAAAGAAAACCAAAGCTGGTGGCATCACAATTCCGGACTTCAGGCAATATTACAAAGCTGTGATCATCAAGACAGCATGGTACTGGCACAAATACAGACACATAGATCAATGGAACAGAATAGAGACCCCAGAAATGGATCCTCAACTCTATGGTCAACTCATCTTCAACAAAGCAGGAAAGAATATCCAATGGAAAAAAGACAGTCTCTTCAACAAATGGTGTTGGGAAAATTGGACAGCCACATGCAGAAGAATGAAACTGGACCACTGTCTTACACCATATACTAATATATACTCAAAATGGATGAAAAGCCTAAGTGTGAGATAGGAATCCACCAAAATCCTAGAGGAGAACACAGACACCAACCATATACACAATGGAATACTACTCAGCCATCAAAAAGAATGAGATCTTGCCATTTGCAATGATGTGGATGAAACAGCAATGACGCTAAGTGAAATAAGTCAGTTGGAGAAAGACAAATACCATATGATTTCACTCATATGTAGAATTTAAGAAACAAAACAGATGAACATAGGGGAAGGGAAGAAAAAATAAGATGAAAACAGAGAGGGAGACAAACCATAAGAGACTCTAACTCTAGGAAACAAAGTGAGGGTTGCTGGAGGGGAGGTATATGGGGGGATGGGGTAACTGGACGATGGGCATTAAGGAGGGCGTGTGACGTAATGAGCACTGGGTGTTATATGAAACTGATGAATCACTAAATTACCACTGAAACTAATAATATAGTATATGTTAATTAAATAGAATTTAAATTTTAGAAAAAGTGTCAGCGATCATACGAAAGTAGCCTAAAAGGGGGAGAAACAAACAAATGGAGGACAGGACATATCTGAAAATCTAATGGCTAAAAATTTCCCAGAATTTAAGAGCTATGTAAATTCTCAATTTAAATGGCTCCTAGAGAGTCTAACAGAGTCAATAAGAAGAGGAAAAAACAGTTAGACATATTGTGGTAAAACTAAAGGACACACACACACACACACACATATACACAATATGCAGGAGCTTTCAAAGATGAAAAACAAACCTCCTTTAAAAAAAGCATCAGAATGACAAGAACCAAGAGGTAATATTTTCATGCCAAAAAAAAGTAAACCTAATGTCTTCTGATTTGAAATGCAGGATAAACAAACAAACAAACAAATAAAAGCTTCCTCAAACTTACAAAATATCAGAAGGTATTAACATACTAAGACCATCTTCAAAATCATTCTTGGAGTGAGTTTTCCAACAGTTTGTTTGTTTGTTTGTTTTTATCTGAGAAAAACCAACTATATTCAGAAACTTAGTAAAATTTAGTGTTGACTAAATTAGCAAAGAAAAACAAATGATAAAAGTGTATCCATTATAATACAGAACTAAAACTTTAAATGATAACTAATTATTGGGGTTGGTGTGCAGGAGAAGGAGTGGAGGGAATCAAGAAAGGGAAGACCAGAAGTTTATGACACACTGAAGCATCTGTCAAATTTGGGCAGTGACATAGCTATAGATAAGTGTGAGCAAGTAATAGAGAAAAACAGATACCAGTGTGGAAATTAATACTTTAAGGGTAACCTAGAGAGGAATAAAAAGAGAGTGTGTAACTGTGAAGTCAGTAGAATGAAATATTCAATAGAATAGATAAATATATAAATAAATAGAAATAAATAAGATTGCAGAAAAGTTCTACTATTACATTTTTAAGAAAAAATTTTATTTATTTGTTTGACAGAGAGAGCACAAGGAGGGAGAGCGAAATTCAGAGAGAGAAGTCTCCCCACAGAGCAAGGAGCCCAATGCGGGGCTCGACCCCAGGAAAGTGGGATCATGACCTAAGCTGAAGGCAGATGCTTAACCGACTGAGCCACCCAGGCGTCCCTGTACTATTACATTAATTGCAATAAATGTAATTGGAGTAAACTAATCCAAAGAAGATGTGCTCATACTGAATTTAAGAAAGGAAAAGATCAAGAAAAGCAGTAAAAACTAACAACATTCAGCAATACGCTGCCTACAAGAGACATAGTTTCAACAAAGTGATGCAAAAAGGAATGGAGAAAAGATATACCAGACAAAGATGAGCCAAACTGAGAAAACAAGTTTGCTGACAGACAAAACAGAATTTAGAGGGAAATTATGATATGAAACAAAGCTTTATATTATACACTGAAAGAAGGAAAAACAGAAGACAGATGTACACAGCAAGATATCCAAAAATATGTTAAGCAATGGAACAACTGACAGAAATACAAGGAGAAATAAGAGGAAATCAACAACTCTGATAGGAGACTATGATATTTCTTTCTCAGAAACTGATCAACAGATTTTTAAAAAGTAAAAAAGATACAGAATGAATATATTTTAAAATTTAAAAGATGGAGAGAAGTTTATGTCTAACAGAAATGCAGCATTCTTTGGATATAGAATTTTGTAGATAATATATATTACACTGCACAGGAAGCTCCAACAAATTCCAAAGAATTAACATCAAATCAAGGATGTTCTCTGACCACAATGTAACAGAAGTGGGAGTAAAGAACAAAAGCTTTATTTTTTTTTAAAGCCTACATATCTGAAAGTTTGGAAGCATACTATTAAGCAAAAGGAAATCATAGGGGAAATGATGGAGTATTTATTGTTGAATGAAAAAACATTTTGTCAAAATTGGTGAGCTATGCCTAAAGCAAGGCAACATTTTTAGTTATAAGTCTGTTACTAAGAACATTTGAAATAATGGACAAATCATTCAACTCAAGAGGCTAGAAAAACAACAACGAAGGAAGCAGAAGGAAATAATAAAGAGAAGTGCAGACAATTATATGAAGAGCGAGAGAGGAACAGAGAGGATTTGATAACTGTCCTACTGGATGAAGCTCTTGATGGAAAGGCCACCGGTGAGACCAACCATCAGAGAGACAGTAAAGATGAAATGAAGAAAACAAGAATAAGAAAGGGCAAGTAATCACACAATAAAATTTTAAGATACAATGAGAGCTAAATAACTTTTAAAACCAAAATGAGATAATCACATTTCTAGAAAAAAAGTATTTTAATGCCAAAGTTGACACAAGAAGAAATAGAAAGCCTAACTAGACCAATGAACATGAAAGGATTTAAAGTGGTAACTGAAGACCTCTCTTGCTGCAAGATGTGGCTTAGGTGTAGATTTCCCCTAATCCCTCTGCAAAAACGAAAGAAGAAGCCCATAGACAATATGTTAAACAAAAGTACCTGACAAAATATTCCCTAAAACCTCAGAGTATGCGCAGATGGGAGCAAACCACCAGCAACAGCTAGGGTCTTACCAGCATTGCAAGAGCATACCAGGGGCACACAGATGGACTAAGGAATAAGAAATCCAGAAATTGCCTATCAGTACTCACCCCCA
The DNA here is from genome assembly GCF_002007445.2 of Ailuropoda melanoleuca. Classification (NCBI taxonomy): domain Eukaryota; kingdom Metazoa; phylum Chordata; class Mammalia; order Carnivora; family Ursidae; genus Ailuropoda; species Ailuropoda melanoleuca. Next base: position 1,041,882 of record NC_048226.1, read on the forward strand.
AAAGTGTGGACTCCTTTAGACTTGAAGACTTCACTGGCGTTTGAGAACAATAGTCAAAACTGAAGGGGCTTCTCAAGCTCTAATGTGTGTGCAAGTTGTCCATGAATTATGACAGACTTTCTGGAGGGGCAGGGGCAGAAATCCCAGGACAAAGAGCCCTGCCCTAAGGGACAGCTGCTTGGAATGGGACAGAAGTGCTTGGGGAGAAGATTCAGATGTTACCAGTGAAGTGGATCTGGGAAGACAGAATTCAGGAAGAAGAGTTTAGTATCAGGAAGTCCATCATTTTCATAGATTCTGAAAATAAAATTCAATACCCATCTTTAATACATTCAATAAAATAAAAATTGAGGAACATTTCCTGAACACAGCCTAAAACTGACATCTTACTTAACGTGGAATCACCAGCAGGATTCTTAATTATGTTCGATAATCTACGTATTAGATGCATAAAAAATTACATATTTATTTTCACTAACCTCCAACAGAAATATAGCTTTCCCTCCAATTATGACTATAGGTAATAAGCCACAGTAGAATGAGAATCACCTCTGATTTTGTTGCCAATACAGTTATTACAGTTGTTGCAGGTATCTCAAAATATTATTTTAACTATGTTAATTCTTCCGATCCATGAGCATGGAATATTTTTCCATCTTTTTGTGTCTTCTTCAATGTCTTTCAAGAGTGATTTGTAGTTTCTAGACTATAGATCCTTTACATCTCTGGTTAAGTTAATTCCAAGATAACGTATGATTTTTGGTGCTATTGTAAATGGAATAGATTCCCTAATTTCTCTTTCTTCGGTCTCATTGTTCGTGTATAGGAATGCAACTGATTTCTGAGCATTGATTTTGTATCCCGCCACATTACTGAATTGCTCTATAACTTCTAGTAGTTTGGGGGTGGACTCTTTTGGGTTTTCCATATAGAGTATCATGTCATCTGAGAAGAGAGACAGTTTGACTTCTTCTTTGCCGAGGCTCTTTGGGCAACTAATCTTTGATAAAGCAGGAAAAAACATCCAGTAGAGAAAAGACAGTCTCTTCAATAAATGGTGCTGGGAAAATTGGACAGCTACATGCAAAAGAATGAAACTTGACCACTCTCTCACACCATACACAAAGATAAACTCCAAATGGATAAAAGACCTCGATGTGAGACAGGAATCCATCAAAATCCTAGAGAAGAGCATAGGCAGCAACCTCTACGACATTGGCCACAGCAAGCTTTTTCATGACACATCTCCAAAGGCAAGAGAAACAAAAGATAAAATGAACTTGTATAGAAATGCAACTGATTTCTGAGCATTGATTTTGTATCCCGCCACATTACTGAATTGCTCTATAACTTCTAGTAGTTTGGGGGTGGACTCTTTTGGGTTTTCCATATAGAGTATCATGTCATCTGAGAAGAGAGACAGTTTGACTTCTTCTTTGCCGAGGCTCTTTGGGCAACTAATCTTTGATAAAGCAGGAAAAAACATCCAGTANGGCCATATGCACCCCAATGTTCATAGCTGCATTGTCCACAATAGCCAAATCATGGAAGGAGCCGAGATGCCCTTCAACAGATGACTGGATTAAGAAGCTGTGGTCCATATATACAATGGAATATTACTCAGCTATCAGAAAGAACGAATTCTCAACATTTGCTGCAACATGGACGGCACTGGAGGAGATAATGCTAAGTGAAATAAGTCAAGCAGAGAAAGACAATTATCATATGATTTCTCTCATCTATGGAACATAAGAACTAGGATGATCGGTAGGGGAAGAAAGGGATAAAGAAAAGGGGGGTAATCAGAAGGGGGAATGAAACATGAGAGACTATGGACTATGAGAAACAAACTGAAGACTTCAGAGGGGAGGGGGTGGGGGAATGGGATAGACGGGTGATGGGTAGTAAGGAGGGCACGTTTTGCATGGTGCACTGGGTGTTATACGCAACTTGAATCATGCAACTTTACATCAAAAACCAGGAATGTACTGTATGGTGACTAACATAATAAAAAAATTATTATAAAAATATTATTTACTCCTCTTATTGCCTTGAAATCATGGTTTTATTGGACCTGCCACTATATCTTGTTATTTAATATGGAGTAATAATATTTCAGTAACTATTTAAGTACTTGGTTTCCTTTGGAATACTATGTATTTTATGCATTTAAAATCTTAATTCAGAGAAGAGGTCCAGGGCATGAGAAAAGGGTTATGAACTCCTGCATTTGTCACTTTCTTAACAAATTAGGAACAAAACAAGGATATTCACTACCTCTAATGGTGCAAAGGATTTTAAGGCCAGAAATGTATCAAGTCTGCAAATGATAATCAAGCCTTTTGCCACCCTGCTGTACAAGAGCTTTTCCCTTACACACATACACATGCACTCAGTTCTGGTTCCTTGCCAAGTGAGAGGCAAGAGCAGGAAAGTGCAGAATGCACAACACACAGTGCAATCCTTCTGTCTCCAACATTTGCAGACCTCCAACCCTCTCGACTGAGGGCACAGAATGAGCCCTGCTGAGTTTGAAGCAAATCCTGCCCAAGCCTCACAGGAGGTAGCAGGGCAGCTACAACAGCGGGTGGGACCCAGAAACGAGGGTACTGTCCCAGTCCAGTGCCCTGTGTGTCTTAGGGGCTAGCTGCGGATCCACCAAAGAGGTACCAACATTTGTTCCTACCTTGTTGCTCCTTCTGGCTGTTTGGGCTTCCTTGAACTTCCTGACACACTCTGGTTTCCCTGCAAATATATTACAGCCCTGCCCTGAACCTCCATCCACTGCCTGGAGCCCTGACTCCTTATCTGGCTTTAACAAACCTCCTCCCCCAAGAATGGGGGGTTCACTGGAACCAAAGAGGCCATGATGCTGTAACTGACCTGACAATGAACAAAGACCACCATGGCTTAGTGAAGTGCTGCATGCCCAAATTATTAGGCAGGTCAAGCAGCCATGCACTACATATTAAGAAGATAGGAGGGCAGGAGCTGGGTTGGAACAAACATCTTCAACTAAAGACATTCAAATAATATTTTTTTAAAAAAATGCATCACACCATTAAGCAAGCCAAACAACGCAAGTCTTCAGGCTGTATCCAGCCCCAAGGGACACCAGTTTGCAACCTTAGCAATTCTTGCTGTCTCAGCAGATTACTCAGTCCTGGGGGGAGAGGCCTATACACATGACATTCTTTGTACCCCCTAATCTGGACTATTGGCTCCCTCCAAGAAATGTGGAAGCATGGAGGCCACCCACCACCATATTGGATTTCCTCCTTCTTATATTCAGCAACTCAGCAGCTGAGCAGCCAGCATCCCTAGCTCCTGGGTAATGATCCAGGTCAGCACACCCTCCTGTGAGTCCTCAGAACCTCTCTTCCTGAATGCATGCACAAAATTGCTGCTATAACCAAAGAGAATATTTGACCAAAGAAGGTGGCACAGGGAATCTAAATATAGTTACCATTCAGGTGCAATTTCTCCATTCAATAGAGAGAATATATAAATTGGATTTTTTTTTAACTCTTGGAGTAAAATATATGACTGTGGGCTTCATTCATGAACCAATTCTTTTACATAATTCATGCTTATTTAAAAACTTCCTTGTCATTTGACAGCCTACAGGAAGGTAGGCTGACTAGAAAATTAGCATTAGCACTGCCTGCAAATTGCAGGTTTTAATAGCTCTAGTCCCAGAATAACCAAAGAGGATAAAATTAAGGAACTGGAGCAATCCTAAAGGCTCAAAGGAAAGGGAGAAGCACCAACCCTTACTGTCTCTACAGCAGTATGCAGATTGCTTTCATGTTCATTATCCACTGTGATCTTCATAAACCAGGTTCGGAGGGGTTATTATCCACAAACCACAGATGAGGAGACTGAGGTCCAGAGTGGCTCCCTCAACACCCCAGCCGTTAAGCTCCAGAGCCAGGATCTGAAGCCAGGTGTGCTGGCTCCAATCCCAAACTGCCCTATTACACAGGATGGCAAAATTTCTTCGTAAAACCCTGGTTAGTAGTCTAGACTCTGAGGCGGTATTGTCTTTGTTACAAATACTCAATTCTGCCTCCTTAAGACAAAAGCAGCCACGGGCTGTGTCCCATTTAAACTTTAGTTACAAAGGCAGCAGGAGGCTGGCTTTGGCCCCATACTACGTGTGCTGACCCCTGCTCTACCACGTTCCTCTGTAGTCTTAGGAACCAGCTCACGACTGAACTGGTCTGGAAGAGGGAACAATGGGGACAGAAGGGAAGGTAGAGGAGACTGACAAAGTGCCACGGTAGGAGAAGAGTCCCCAGAAAGGACAGTATTTCACAAGGAGTTGGGTCAGAGTCCTGGGTGTTGAATGTTAGTGAAGAGGTAGGACAGACGTCCCTCTAGCTTCCTCGTGAACTAAGGTGTACTGCCATCCACCAAAATTCTTGTGTTTCCTAGAAAAGAAACAGAAGTTTCAAAGGTACAAATCTGATGGTCAGTTTGGTTGACACGAGTTTCGTGATCAAAGTTGGACTAGAAAGAGAACCCCGGGCTACTTGGTCCCAGATCGCTCCCCACTCGCATCCACAGAAGTCCTGGAGGCTCGCCCATGCCCCAGGCTGCAGGGCCTAGACCGCCGTGGGAAGATTTAAAGGAGCCCTAGGTACGCTGTCAGATGATGAACACCGTGTCCACTTGCTCTTGACCTGGGGTCTGACTTCTGACCCTGGCTAGGTGGCCAACTTCTGCCTTGTGGGCTCAGTCCACTTGCTCATCTGGAGCATTGCATGGAAGCTGGATCCCTGTCTTGGTCTCCATGCCTTGGTCTCTATAGTTACGTCCTGCTCCATCCCTGTACAACCTCCCTTGTCCTGCTGTTGCCAGTTGCTCTGCTTCGGGGGGTGTGTTCAGGGTCAGGCTGAGGACCCTTCCAGGTTGCAGTCCTATAGCAATAAACTCGTCCATGCCTGGCCATGTCATGTACCTTCCCTGCTCCTTCCTCACTGTGTGGGTATCTTTCCCCTTCCCCTAGGAAGACAGGACACACACGACATGCTATCCCTTTCACAGCAATACGTGCTATCCCATTCTACTAGAGACGATGGAAGAGTCATTTACCAACACTGCAAACTTGGCATAAGCAAATCTCCCTTTGGCGGACACAGATTTTTTCATGGCCAGTGGGAAGTTCCAGAAAGAAAGGGCATCCTTTTGTCATCACTCATAGCAGAGAAGCTGGAAGGCTCCAGCCACCAAGAAGTAAAGTGGAGGGCCCATCAACATCTGGATCTGAGAAGCAGTTCTGGGAAGGGACAGACTCTGGGCTCACCCATACAGCGGCAGGTTGGTGGGTCCTGGGGAGGAGGGTCTGTAGGTGACCAAAGGATAGCAGCAGCCCCAAAATAAGAGTCTTCAAGTTAAGTTCATCAGAGGCTTCCAGCTCTAAGGTGGGGGGTGGGTGGCGTGAGGTGGGGCTCTGCTCTTGCTGTCGTGATGGGAAAGCAATCATCATTCCTGGCCAGGTGACCTTCTGGGAATGGGAAACAGCCCTCGGGCACCTGGCCAGTTCTCTCTCCTGACAGGGGAGACCAAGTACAGACCCCAGACTCAGTTGTGGCCACTGAAGAGGTAACTACCATGGAGTGTGCTTGCAGTGGGCAGAGTGGGCTGTGGGACCCGAGAGGACACCCCGAATCCAGAGCGAGGGACCTCTCCCTGGGGATGGCGGCCAGGCAGTGAGCCAGTGGGGAGCAGGACTGCTGACTTACATGCTCCTTTATCAAAGTCAGAGACTGGCTGGAGCGTTTTTTCTTTTTTTTCTCTCTCACCTAGTGTTTTATATTAAAATTCACTGCCCACATTTTAAAATCCAAAATTTCATTTAAAAACTGGACTCCTGTCTCTTTAAAGAACTGGAAAGAGTCACAATGCCGAGGCACATTTTTACATGGTACCAACCAGCTGGATCTGAGTAGCTAGCATCCCCTTTCAAGAGGGTGCGCCCTCCCCGGTGTGCCGGTCCCCGCGCCGGACCCACGCCCTCCCCGGTGTGCCGGACCCACGCCGGACCCACGCCCTCCCCGGTGTGCCGGTCCCACGCCGGACCCACGCCCTCCCCGGTGTGCCGGTCCCCGCGCTCTTCAGCACTGAAGCTGACATTGGCTGAAGTCTGTGACTGACGTCTTGTCACTCGTTTGTTTTACTGGCAGGCCTCTGGGATGTGTTTGTCTCTGACCTCGTATTACCCTGTCACTCTTGCCCTTCACCTTCCCCTCCCACCACGGTGCCCAATCCACAGTGCGCATTCAATCAGCATTTGATGAACCAAACGGGAAGTTGCCACCTGCCCTGTATTGCAATGGAAACAGAGCAGCAGGGATGTGGAGGAGAAAACACAGGACTCGAGCCCAGGAGACGCCCACAGTAACCTGCTCTGTGCCACAATGTGTCTAAAACAGAACCTCCGCCCCATCTAAAAGCTGCAGCTGGGTTAGATGAACCACCTGGTCCCTTCCCGCTAGGAAGCGTGCCCCTTTCACAGTCCCCAATCAACAGTATCAAGGGGTTCCCATTAACTACTGAACTGCATCCAAATTCCAAGTTCTAGAACTTTCCAAGCCTACTTCCCATTGCTGCCACCCACTCAGCCATTTTTAAAATATAATTTATCAATTACGTTTATCTATTACATTGATGGATTTTAAAACATTAAACCCACATTTTTCCTAAGCACTGCTTTAGCTCCATTTTGTACATTTTAACATTGCATTTTTATTATAATACAGTTCAAAACACTTCCGTATTTCTTTTTTTAGATATATTTATTTGAGAGAGAGAGCATGTGTGCACACACGTGCATGTGAGCAGGGGAGGGGCAGAGGGAGAGACAACCTCAAACAGACTCCCGGTGGAGCACTGAGCCTGATGTGAGGCTTGATCCCACAACTCTGAGATCATGACCTGAGCCAAAATCAAGAGTCAGATGCCCAACCAACTGAGCCACCCAGACACCCCACATTTTCTGATTTTTAATCTCTTCTCCAACCCAAGAATTTTTTAGAAGCATATTTGATTTCTAAATATTTCCAAGTATTCTAAATAGTTTTCTAAAATCTTATAGCTATTGATTTTTAATTCAATTCCATATGGTCAGACAATGTACTCCATATGATTTCAACTATTTTAAATCTGTTGAGACTTGTTTAATGGCCTGATACATTGGTCTATCTTGGTGAGTATAACAAATGCACTTCAAAAGTATATTTTTTCTTCAATTGTGAGAACACTGCTGAACAAATACCAATTAAGGCATCTACGATTTGCTGATATTTTTTTCCAGGTATTGCATCACCTGCTTAGGGTGGGGTGTTAATATCACCTATTTCCTACTTTGTCAATATTTGTTCTATATATTTTGATGCTTTGTTAGTAGACAAATCTACACTTATGGCGTTTTTGTCTTCCTGATGAACTGATCCTTTGGCGATTATGAATTGGCCCTCTTTATCGCTAAAATACTTTTTGTCTTGGTGTCTAATTTATCTAATATTATTGTAGCCCCTACAGACTTCTTATTTACTCTTTGATCTTTTTAAAATCCATTTACTTTTTTTTGTTGAGGTATGACTGACATATAACATATTAGTTTCAGGCCCAACACTGAGATTCATGTAAGAGATACAAAGGCAAATTCTTAGCCTAGGACAGTACTTCCAGCTTCAAATATATCCTTTAAATCAATGGGGAAAAAAAAACCAAGCGAGCCTGGCTGAATATGTACTAGTAAAGGAGAGAAGTGAGCTTTTCTCCACGCCCTTTCTCCTTTCTGCCTCTCTCTTCTCAAAATGCTGCAGGAGAGCCTGCCTTTCCAAACCTACTTCCCATCATTGTCATTCAGTCATTCATTTGTCCTTCCTGCTGGTCTCCTATGCTTTCTGCGGCAACCATGTGCTCCCATGAACAGCACACAGGGGGGCTTACTCTTAGTTGTCCTGCACAACAGGTATCCTCCCCATTTTCCTGGCTCTTAGACTCAGAACCCCAATTCCGTTTGCAACAGCAGTGCCCCAGCCCTGGGGATGAATGGCACTTTGGTCTAATCCCAGCATTTCTCTCCTGTCATGTTTTCTCAAACATAAGACTTCCCAGCATCCGTAGAGGGAAGAAGTTGCCATGTCTCCCAGCTCCAGACAATGCAAATTAAGGAGAGCTTCTAGAAGCCTTGGGGAAGCTTTGGTTTTCCTGATTAACTGGGTAGATGCAGATGGTATTATTTCTCTATGCGATCCCCACCTTGGACATAGCTGTGAAGCCTGGAGCTGCAGGAGCCATCTGGTAGCCATGCAGGGACACGCTATCACACTAAAGATAATAGAGCAACCGGACAAGAACAGACGGGAGGTAGAACCTTGCTGCATCATCAAGCCCCTAAACCATCCTTCTTGGACAGCCTCTCTTTGGACTCCTTGTAATGTGAGAGAATTAAAAATCTTTATCACTTTATCACTGATATTTGTCCCTGAAAGAATGTCTCCTCCTTCCCACGTTTTTTCTGGCTTTCCGAATACCTCCTGTTATAGTGAAGCCAATTTATATATGGTACCTAGGATAATGTCTGGCCCTTAGTAGGCTCTTTCTAAGTCATCCCTATTCCCACTCTCAGTTCCTTGTCCTTGAGACTCAGATCCAGGCTGTCCCTCACGTCCATAGCTCCCGTGGTTTTGTCTGAGCCAGCACGTTGGTAATGGATCTCATAAGGCTGCCTACTTAAACAACCGCTTCTTCTGGGTGTCTTCTCTCTTTTACTAGAGTACGACCTCTTGAGAGGGGAGGTCTGTCACAGTTCCCCCCCCCACAATATTGTATTCCATCAAACCTAAGATGTTGTTAATTTTTAAATGCACCATTATTTTATGAACTATGAAGAAAGAAAAAAAAAAGGAACTTTGCTAGTTAAATGACGACATCGTAGGGGAGGAAAACCTTTCCCTCCTCCCATCTAGATTCTTCTTGCTAGCCCAGTAATTAAATTGACAGAAGACAGATTGACAGGAGAGAAATAAGTTTAATTTTATCTGTATGGGAGCTCCACAAGGACAGGAGAGACTCCAGGACAGTCAGGCAGTTGAGGCTTATCCTGAGCTGAGGAGAAGGGGGTAAGAGTCCTGGACTTCAAAGGGGAGAAAGACCACTCACAGGAAGGTTGAAGAGCATATGTCGGGTAGACAAGTGTTTCCACGCCACGCAGATACATCTTTCTGATGCAAAAAAGGTACCTCCAGCAACAACTCTGGTACGGCCCCGCCCCCATCTACATACGTTCCGTAGTTAAGGGAGAGGTAAAGAGCACCTCTGGGGTCTGTTGGGCCTTGATCATCTTCAGCAGAGATAAGCTACAGCTGAAGTGGCCTGCCCTGATCCCCATCGACATGGTGTACAACATAAGACATAATCTACTTTCAGATGTGTTAAAGTACGGTGCCTTGCAGAGCTGAAGACTGAATACCCAAACTGAAGACGGCCCGACTGTACACTAACACAGACACTGACTTACAACCTGCGGCCACCAGTCTGGAATATCTGACCACAGCCTCTGTCACAATCCACCTCAGATGTCCCAAACTTGATTGATAACTGACAACTTCCCCAATTTTTGCCCCTGCTTCCAACTTAGGACCAACTGGGGAAGGTCACTAGCACCAACCACCTAGGAAGCCCACTCCCGGCGCCAGCAATCTCCAGCTAGGTGCACCTGCAGTCTTCCCCTTTGTCCGCTGTGAAGCTTTCCCACTCCTCTATGGGCCTTCGATGTCTGCCAAACCCAAGTGATGGTGGCAGCCTCCCTTCCTGCAGCAAGTTCAGAATAAATCGCCTCTGCCTGGTCCCACTCAGGCCCTCTTTGTTTATTTCCACAGAATCAGTGATTTCCCATGGCAGTACTTCTCATGGTAGTGCTTTTGTTCAGCCAGCAATTATCTTCCACGTACTGGGGGGAGTATGGATATCCAGCTGGGGGATGTTAAGAGAGGGGCTTGGTAAGGAGACCACTGACCATCACAGTCCAGCCGTGAAGCCGCTCAGGCCCGGGCTGATGCAGAGGGATGAAGACGGTGGGTTGGGCACAATCTAGAGAAGAGAAATGTCAGATGTGAGATGGAATCAAAGGAGAGGGAGAGGCCACTAATGCTGCAGGTGGAGAGGAAAGCCAGGGGAGATCAAGCCGTTAGCCAGGGGCTGAGGAGACCCTCAGACTGACTGTGACCACAGGGAAGTCAGGACGGGCACCAGGTTCTGGGGGGTCGAGCTGAGTCACAGATGTCGAAAGAACATGCTCCTCATCATGAAGGGGAGGAGGGGCTGAGGGCCAGCAGAGCGGCAGAGGTGTGATGCTCTGTTCACCTGTGCATCCTTTAAGGGACAAAGGCAAGACCTAGGGCCCTTGATTAACACAGTTGAATGTGACCCTCCATAGAAGGTGTCACCTGCTACTAGGCTGCATTTTGTTGATCTCTTTCCCGTGGACATCACTAACCAGATACTGAATTAGTTTTAATATCAATCATATAATGACTTCATTCTAAGGGCTAGAACCACAGAATAAAAGCCAGTCATTTGCTGGTCTTTTCTCTTCCTATTGACGTCTTGGAAATGATGAGGTGTGCTCCCGCTTACAAAGCTGTTACTGACAGGTGAGCAGAAGACTGGAGAATTCACTCACTTGAGTCCCTTCGTTGAATTCTCCCCTTTAAAAGCCTCAGGAGGCCAAGTATAATTAAACAACATTAATTAAAATTGTAAAGAACAAAAAAGGGCAACCCGCAGGAGGGACAATGGAACAGCATCAAAGAGATGGGAAATGACAAAAATAGGAGAGATCACCATGCATTAAAGCCCCAGGAGGCTGACAGCCCAGCTGGAGTGTCTCCAGGAAAGCTGCAGACTCCAGCCCCTTAGGGCAAGGTGGAACCACGGGGCAGGAAGGAAGAGTCCCCTGGGCACTCAAAGGGTGTCCTTTCACTCTCCACAGACATCCAGGAGGTGCATGGCCTCTCTAGATCATAATTAAACGTTTTCCTAGGGTTACCTTCAGAAGTTTCTGTGAGTACAGAACGTACTACGGTCTTGTGGTTTTAATATGCTGCTGCAACATCTCAGTGTTTCAGCTTTTAGTTAAAAAGAAGGAATTCTAGCATTTTGTTAAATATCAGAACTATTGTTTCACATAAATTTCTCTAGCTCAACCTCCATTAGGTTTAAAGATAAAGCATTTAAGCCCCCGTCAGTAGTAGTTGCTCCAGTTTAAGGGGCTGAGGTATGCTGGAGATGGATGAAACCCAAGGTGGGCTTGTGGGGGCCACATCCCACGAAAGGCAGCCTGACACAAGTGCCCATTCCCAGAGACAACAAATGCTGTTCGACTTCTCGTCTATCCTGCCAGAGATAATCTGTGTGCATTAAGCAAATACATGCACAAGTATATTTTTTACAGAAATGGTAGCATATATAACATCTATACAACTTCTGATTTTTTCAATTAAAAATATATTTTTATATATACCTTCCATGCCAGATTGTGCTGAACTGCCCTCTGGGGATCTTTGGGAGTATTCCATTGTATAGATTTGTCCTCATTTGTTGAACCAGTGCTCCAGTAGTTTTCCTCTCTTTATTACATTCAGTGTTGAATAAGTAACCTCGTACAAGGGTCAGTTTCATCTGTGCAAATACATTTAGAGGATAAATTCTTACAAATGTAAGTGCTGGGTCAAGGCATATGTAAAATAAAGATAAAAACAGCATCGACTTTCTTGAGTTGTTTTGAGGATTACAGGAGCTTTTGTATGTAAAATCATCCTAAAGGCTCAACAAATAGCCCTGCTGTTTTGGAAGGCAATATGCTGGGCGCTGAAGGGAGAGGGGGCGGAAGTTCCTAAACAAAAGTGAATTCATAGTCCCTCCCTTAAATGTCTAAAGTCCAGTAGGGAGCAGTTCTCGACAGCAGAGCACACAAGTAAACGCTACCTTGGGCACATACACAAAATTCTAATCAGCACAAAGAAGAAACGGATAAATTCCAAGAGGAGAAGTTTTCACAAGAAATGCAGCTGACGCGCTGGGTTTTGAAGAGGGGAGGGTTTAAACAGGCAGAAGAGGGCAGAGGCAACATTCCAGATGGGGAGAATTACAGAAAGCCCAGGCACCCAGAACTGACCCTCTGAACACTGTCTTGGAGATAAAGTTAGTCAGGAACCACAGTCTCTCTGGATAAACCTCAAGCATGTGCTTCAGTGGCAAACCTCTCATCACTCCGAAATAAATCAGGTAAGGACTGGCCAGATGGGGCTCACACATGGTAAATGCCGGTGCAGAGCCCTGGTCGATTTCTTGTCATGGAAAGATGCTCTGAGGACTTAAGGGACTCCGGGAGCTGGGAGGATCTTCCAGCTTCTGCATGGAACACCGACATCCCTGTGCCAAATTCCCTGAGAAATTACAGCAGAGCCTGACCCCTGGTATGTTCTTCTAGAATCAAAAGGAATAGTGACCACCAGGTGGCCTTGCAGAAGGCATCAATATTTCATCTAAACGGTGCAGCAACCACATCTGTGTTTACTGATAACGGTTTCTTCCTAGGGAACAGAGACTGATAGCTTACACTTCACAACCTGAGTTAAAAACGTGTGGGCACTGCGTGGTCTAACTTGCTCTCTGCTGTCACCAGAGAGGCTTACAAAGGAAACCTGCAACTTGCAAAGTTCTTTGAAGGTCCAGGAGGACTACTGTACTTAGCTCTGGCATTCAGCGGGTGTGTCCTGAAGTGTCTCGTAGGTGGGGCTGAGTGATGGCGACTGCACAAGACCGCATTGCCTAGGACCCCTGACTGCCTCCCCATTGCATGTGAGAAGTAACAGGTCTCAAAACACATGAAACTTTCCACGCAGGAAAGGGACATTTACAGATTTTATGGACAAGGAATGCGTTCCCTATATAGTAACCGTTGGGGCCATTTTATAAACTTCTTAGGTCAGCCCTGCCAACATCATTCAAGCTGCAAATCTCAGGGCGATCTTTGGCTCTCCCTCTAATCTCCCCGTCCCACCGTATGCGGTCAGCCAGCAGGCTCAATCCCTTGGACCTCTGCAGTCTTGCACCTGCATGCCCTTCTACCTTTCTCACTGCCGCCACCTGCTCTGGACCTCATCCCCCTTCCCTGCACCCCTGCAGCAACCTCCTGGCCAGCCCGTCTGGCCTCATCCCCTCTCCATGCCGTCGAAGGCACCCAGGCACGGCACCCCAAATTATGCCACTTTGGTATGTTGGTTATTCTGAGTTAAAGGCATTCGAGAAACAGCCATCTGTGCCTCAGAGGGCACTCTGAGCCTCCTTTTTATTCCTGGAAGCAGGAGATGAAATTCATATGTGAAAGATGTCCCTGTCCCCTACCAGAAGGAAATAACAGTGTCATCTTCAAGGATGAGACGTTGATACCAAGAGAGTTCTGGACAAACAGACCTTATTAAAGTAATTCCAGGCTTCCTTTCACCTCCCTGCATACTTCAGCGATTTTTTCCACGACCGCCTGTCTTTGTTCAACCAACCATCAAAGCATACAGCATCTGCCCTTCCATACAAGGGCGAGAGCGCCCCCGCCACATAGAGCTTACAGTGAGTGGAGGCTTCTCTCCCGCTGATCAGCTTTCCCTGAGGTTACCTCTCAGACCAGCAGAAAACCCTAAGACGCTGGAGGGGAATCCTGTACACGGACACCAGAGACATCCTCAGAAACACGGACCCGCACCATTCTCTCTCGGGGACATGCTCGTGCCTCCAGACAAGAATCGAAACTCCCAGTCTGGCCATCAGGACCCCAGTGGTTTGGGCCCTGCTGTCCACAGCCTCATCCCCTTCCCCTCTCTCCCAGTCCCTGCTCCCCAGACACGCTGGTCATCTGGCATCTCTGGAGCGGACCGTGAGCAGGTACGATGTCTTCACCCCCTCTGCTGACTCGGCCTGCAGTCTGCTTCTTCTCCCCCTCTCTCCATGCCCCAAACCCCAGCTCCTGCTGACACTTCCCAAATAGCCACCAGGCAAGGGCGTCAACCTCCGTGGAGCCATGACATTTCGTGTCCCCCTGGAGGCCTCACCCGAGGAGACTGTGTTTGAGAGGAAGCCAGATTCAATCCATCTCCATGGGAACAGAGTTCCAAAAGGCAGAGTTTAAAGCCTCTTCAGAAATACATGAAGTTTAAATTCACAGAGTTCTAGGGGAAATTTTCCCACTTCTTAATGCCATAATTCCATGTGCTCAACAGGCCCAGACAATCCCAGTTTGCCTTGCCAGTTTGCCTTGCTATAAAATAAAATACTGGTCTGAGTGAAAAAAGTCCTACGTCCTATAGAATTAAACCACCCCTACATTTCCTCCTTAGGACCGTGGGTGCTCACGTCAGCGTGTCAGGCACAAACCCGGTTTGATAGTCTGACTGTGGGACGCGTTGTCACTGAAACCTTGCTTGCAAGGTTTTTAAAAGACAAAATGATACCATTTTACCAGAATGATATATACTCATTATAAACATTCAGGTACTATCCAGATGCTGAAAACTGCAAAAAAAGTAAACAAGAAAATAACAAAAAACCCCCCCCAACTCCAACCTCCCATAAAAGTCATCTCTCGTGTTGGGCGAGCACAGAAACTGGGATTGTGATTTTCCGGAAGCGAAGGTTCTGCTCTGTAAAATCAGTGCTTACAGTGATCATTCACTCTGGAAATCATCTGTCAAAAAAGAAGAAATAAGGGAGGAGGTTAAGATGGCGGAGGAGTAGGGGACCCCTTTTTCAGCCGGTCCCCTGAGTTGAGCTGGAT
>NC_048226.1:1056826-1077223 GCF_002007445.2 Ailuropoda melanoleuca
AAAATAAAAAATAAATACATAAAAAGAGAAGAAAAAAAAAGAAACTGGGATTGTGCTTCTCGTGTTATTTAAATAAAAGATATTTAATGTAATTTTACTTGTATTTAACAGAACAAAGAGGAATTGACGAGAAACTGAAGAAGTTGCTAAACTTGAGGTGAATGTGCCCTCAGCACAAGAGATATTCATTCCTCAATGAAATGAGGAAAATTCTAACTAAAAACGAAAGGTGTGAGAGTCCCTGTTTTTTAAGTTTATATTCGAGTCTTGGCACCACCGTGGAATTCATTCATTCATTCACGGAGCACTCAGCACACACGAGACTGTCCAGGCACTAGCCAAGCAACCCTGCAATCAAAATATAATTTCAGCTGGACACGGAGCTAGGAAGGGAAATAAAGCAGGGAGGAGTGTTGCAGGGGCCACGACATGGACAGCCACAGAGAGCGGGAGAGCCGCTGAGCCGCTCTGGGGATGAGGGAAGGAGCCTGCCCAAGGCGAGGGTGTGAGCCAAGGAAACGAGACACGCGGAGAAGGAGCATTCCAGGCAGAGAACTGCGTGTGCAGAAGCCCTAAGGCTGGGCCGTAGCAGCAGCAGCAAGAAGGCCGATGTGCAGGACGCAGTGAGCTCCAGGAGGCATGGGAGGGGGAGGAAGCTGCAGGTCTCACCAGCCTTACACGCCTGGACGAGGCATTCACATGGTATTCACACATCCTGAGAAGCCACTGGCAGGTGTCGTGCACGGGAGCAACACGACCTGGTTGAGAAAACATTGCTCTAACTGCCAAATGGGAACAGCCTGCGGTGGGCTTGGTTGAGCGCAGACACAGGAAGGCTGGAAGCCCGCTCGTTAGCAGGTCATTGCGGCAGTCCGGGGGAGGGAGGACAAGGGCGTGGGCAGGTCACGGTAAGGAAGGTGATGGGGTGCCAGACTCAGTCTACCTTTTGAAGGTGGCACCAGGAAGACCTGCCGGTGGGTGAGCATGGGGCGTGTGCTAGTTCCCGAGGACCCCTGGAACAAGCAAAACCTGACACACTGGGGGCTCGACAGCAGAGTCTCTCGTCTCACGGAGCCGGAGGCCGGAAGTGCGAAGTCAGCAGGGTCTCGGTCGGGCCATGCTCCTCTGAAGCCTGCAGGGAGTCCTTCTGGGCCTCTTCCCAGCGTCTGCTGCTTTGCCAGAAATCTGACTTGCCTGACGCGCAGCGGTCGAGCTCCAATCTCTGCCTTCGTCTCCATATGGCCCCGCAGTGTCTGGCTTCTTATGAGGACACCGGGCACATGGGGTTAGGAGCCTTTACTCCAGGGTAACCTCATCTTAACTGCTACATCCGCAAGGAACCTAGGTCACTAGGAACCCCCAAGATGGCTAGCAGGATGGCAGCAGCCTAACACGTTAGATACCACCCAGGGGCGTCAGGGGTCTGGTATGGGTAGGGACAGGACGGCCCCTGAATAAAGAACAGGGCCCCCGTCCCTCAGCCAAACCTGGTAGCAGGTGTATAGAGCATCAGTACAGCCAAGTAACCTGCGGGCAGCAGGGAGGGTTAACCCAGGGCCCCCGCAGAGCACATGGCTGCACCGATGCCAAGGCGGGGGGCACACTGACGGCTCGTCTCTGGGACGAAGGGATGGAAAGAGGGAAGAATGGGTTCTACGCCTGGGCCAAGTTCACGTGCAGGCACCAGCCACGGGAGCTGCAGACGGATGGATAAACCCAGATTGGACGGAGAACGTCCAGTATGCAGTGAACAGGGAGGGACTAGGGCTATAAAATTGGAACAATTGGTAAGAAAAGGAAACATTCAAGAAGCAAGAGAAAATGCTGCAGAGAGATTTGGGTAAGGGGATTTTGGAGGGGTCAGGGTCCCTCCTGCACACCGGGCTGCCTCCCAGCCTGATCAATGGCGCAGAGACATTTCCCATGGCGCCGCACACCGGGTCCCTGTCGGGTCCTGGAGGGTCCCTCAGAGCGCTGGGCACCAGGACTGGCTCCATGCCTGTCCCCGCCACCCAGGGAACCCATCCCAGTAAAGCCTGAGGGAACCCCAGATATTCCTGAGCTCACATCATATTTCAACATAAAACATGTTTAGTGCTTTCCACCTCCAGTCAGCAAAATAGAAAGTGTATCCTACGCGCCAGACATTAGTGCTGTGTAGCTTTCTCTCCCACCCGACATCGAGGGAGAGTCTGATCGAGCTGTCTCATAAAACTAATGGGTAATTCCTCATCTTCATATCTGACTCTTATTTAATTATTCTCTAAAGCACAAAGCCAATATTTGATATACACACACACCCACATTTACCAGATTTATTTTGTAAATGTCCTTTTGCATACACATAACATTGCCTTATTACAAATTCCGTAAAGAGAAACTGCATATTGATTTATGATCCTGTTTTGATAACATTATAAAATGGATAAATTAATTACATTAGTTCTGCATCATTTTAATCCTGACTTGACTGCTTTTATTATCTATCCTACAAGATAGGTCCCTAATTTTTTTCCAGTGAAATTTATAATCGTCCTTGAAATGCTTATTAGCATGTTTGACTGAATTGAAAAAAAAAAGCAGATGTTTATCTTAACAGAAAGAATGATTCAGCTGGTTGGTTTTATAGTGAGGACTGACTTTGCCACATAGTTTCTATAGCAGATATTTCATGTATACTTAATAAACAAAACATAGTTCCAAGGTTTTGATGAAAATATCTCCAAAGAGCATGATAATTAAAAAGCGAAAAAAATTGTCCCAGCCAAAGTGGAAGGTATCAATGATCTGCTGTCGGACTGACCAAACAAGTTGCCTCTAAGTCAAAGAGAAGTTGGGCTCATTAACACAGACTTGGTAATACTGAAAACGCCTCTTTTGTGTACTTCCCAGTAGCTGAAAAAGCAAATGACTCTTTGCTTTTAACAAAATTAAAAATAATCTTGGTGATAAATCGATGTGATTTTGGCATCTCACTCGAAAGGCATTCGAAGAACCCAGTGACAGTGATACCGTGAAGAACTGTCTCTTTTTTGGACAGTTTCTATTTACATCTACAAAAAGGAAGATGCTGGGCTGTGTCATCGCATAAATAAGTCACATTCATTAGGAGATGTAAGAAATAACTGGGAAAAATCCCCATTCATCTCATTAATAAATGTGTTTCTGATAAAATTACTTATATTTAATAATTAGTAAAAATTTAATATATGTTCTTATTTTTGATCAGGTGTTACTAATACTTATAACTCAATACAGAGGACTTCTAAACACTTAAACCCTTACAGTCACAGAAAAGACAACATATTTAAAGTTTTTAATTTATAAGACATAATCTTATTGTAATAATTGACAGAATGATCAACAAAAAACTTTCAACCATGAAACAAAGGAAAACAGAGACAAATCAAAAAACAGACTCTTAACACTAGAGTACAAACTGCTGGTGACCAGAGGGGAGGGGCTGGGGGATGGGGGAGACAGGTGATGGGGACGAGGGAGGGCACCTGGCATGATGAGCACGGGGTGATGTAGGAAAGTGTTGAATCACCATATTGTACGAAACTAATATTACACTGTATGTGAACTAACTGAAATTAAAATTTAAAAAAACCTCTAAGGATGAAACATATGTACATTAATGTAAAATTCTGTGGAAGAAGTGGATTAAAACTATGAATCCATGGGTAAAAGGAAAACAAAATTTCAAAACTCTGGGGAAAAAAAAGAGTTTGTTTACATACTTCTTTGAGTAGGAGAAGGGAGATCCCATATCATCATGACACTTAGATTCAATTGGATGCAACTTCAAATACGTAAATCGTGCATTCGCATAGCACGTGGGAAATCACAGCCTTTGTAATGACTAAACGGAGGTGCAAAATCTGAGGTATTAATTTTATAATGTGCATAATCATCATTTTCTAAAAGTTGTTTAGAGGTACATGAGCAAAATGTTTGCAGACCACTGTCCTAGACCGTTAGAGCTTGAAGACCTGGCAACCCAGCCCCTCCACTCACCAGCAGCACAGTGTTACGGACGAGAACACTCAGCCCAGAGGGAAAAAAGAGCAAGCCCCTCTCACTCCCACTCCCCAACCCCATCACCCCTGCTGGAGGCACACAGGCACACATCAAATCACTGCGGGGGAAACTGCAGGCACCCTGACCTCGTTCCAACACAGCATCAACAGCAGTGGCTGGCTCTCCCTCAAGTGGCCTGTGTCTCCAGTGGATGTCACCTTGCCATGCTTCTGTACCTCCTTGTCTTCTGGGCTGGCTCAGCATTCTGAGCCTCTCTCTCCAACCAGGCACAGAGGCTTAACAGCTCTCTGCTATTGCTAATTTATCAGAATCATGGGAGCTGCTGTGAGTAAATGAAACCCAGAAGCCTAGGGAGACGTTAGGGACCGAGAGGGAGGAAAGGAGGACTCATGGGCCGGGTGCTAAAGGAAGATGCAATCCTGCAGGGACAGAGAGGAAGAGGAAGGCACTGACTACACCTGTTCCACGCCAGCCTGGGGCAAGACTGAATGACACCATGGCCGACTGTGTGGCTGGAGGCTTCCAGAGTCTCCTTCATTACCCAGCCTCTGTCATACTCGGTGTCAGTTCTTCGGGCTCAAGGATAGACCCAGAGCCGTGGCAGAGACATCACACCGGGGTCCATTAATATGGCAGGGCAGGCAGAAGATTTCCAAGCCTGCTTCAAATATGCAAAGGGGCATAAATTACATGCACTGATAGCCAACTTGTGATGTTCCGGCCCCTGTTAAACTTGATTTTGTGATCTCAGGTCTCAAACCAATTTGATGTAATCACTAAAAAACATGTTTCCTTCAGGTAGTAACAGTATGTTACAACTGTAGCTTGAAATGTTAACTTTTATGTCCTACTCTGAAAGGAAATTAATACACTTGGAATTTTTAAGAGTAAAACAACATAAAACGCTAAGTGAAATAAGTCAAGCAGAGAAAGACAATTATCATATGGTTTCTCTCATCTATGGAACATAAGAAGTAGGAAGATCGGTAGGAGAAGGAAGGGAAGAAGAAAGGGGGGGGTAAACAGAAGGGGGAATGAACCAGGAGAGACTGTGGACTCTGGGAAACAAACTGAGGGCTTCAGAGGGGAGGGGGTGGGGGAATGGGATAGACTGGTGATGGGTAGTAAGGAGGGCACGTATTGCATGGTGCTGGGTGTTATATGCAAGTAATGAATCATGGAAATTTACATCAAAAACCAGGGATGTACTGTATGGTGACTAACATAATATAATAGAAAAAATTAAAAAAAATTATGTTGATTAAAAAAGAAAAAGGAAAAAAAAGAAAAAAAACCCAACATAAACAGAACCAAAATTCATTCATAAGCCATTTAATTTGAGTTAAACTGAGCATGATATTTTGGAAAAATATTTTGCTATTATTTTATTTAAAACATCTATATTCACCAAAGAGAAATACAGAGCATAAAACAAAAATGGCACCACTCAAATAACTTGCTGACATTTTAGGAACAAATTTTAAGTGTAGTGAATGAAAAGACAAGCTGTAGACTGGGAAAAAAGACTTGTAAATCGTAATCTAATGAAAGATTTCTATCCAGAATATGAAGAGAACCCTCAGAACTCAGCCATAAGAAATCTCAATAAAGTCTGTCTGGAGCTCAGTTAATCCTAATGTGCTCATGTCATCTTCTCAAGACTTGACAGATATGCCTCCATGATGAAATACGGTAACAGAAGAAACTGGGTAAGAGTGCCAAGGCAGTGCTCTGTTCTATTTCTGCACCTTTTCTGTAAATCTGAAGTTTAGGAAAACTCAACAGAATGAAAAGAAGGAAGGAAAGAAGGAGGGAGGATGGAGGGAGGAAGGCAAGGCAAGGCAAGGCAAGACCTAGGTATACAGGGTATCTGCAAAACCCCACAGGTAACCTCACGCTTAGTGGTGAAAGACGAATGCTTTCCCCTTAAGATTAAGAGCAACACAAAGGTGTCAAAAGGCACCCCCGTACCATTTTCTATTCCACATTGTACTGGAGATTCTAGCCGGGCAATTAAGCAACAAAAGGAATAAAAGGCATCCAGATTGGAACAGAAGAAGTAAAACTATTTCTATTTGCATGTGAAATAATGTTATATATAGGAAATCCTACGAATAAAAAAAATTACTGGAACTAATAAATGGGTTCAGCAAAGTTTCCGGATATAAGAGCAATGCACAAAGATCAACCGTATTTCCGTACACTTGCAGTGAACTATCCAAAAATGAAGTTAAGAAAACAACTCTGTTTACAATACCATCAAAAAGAATGAAACACTTAGGGACACATTCAACAAAGAAAATGAAACTTTATATTCTAAACTATGAAACATTGTTGGAAGAAATTAAAGATCTAAGCAATGGAAAGACATCCCATATAACGCTGTTAAATTTATCTCCAGATTCAAAGCAACCCCTACCACAATCCCAGCTGTGACTTCTTTATAGAAATTGATGAGCTCTTCCTAAATCTGTTATGGAATTGCAAGTAACCCAGAATAGCTAGAACAATTTTGAAAAAGAACAATGTAGGAGGGCTCACATGTTCCAATTTCAAACCTTACTACAAAGCAACAGTAATCAGGAGAGTGTGGTACTCGTGCAGGGGCAGACATGTATATATACACACACAAAATAGAATTACAGTCCAGACATAAATCCATACTGCATGGTCAACTCAAATTCACAAGGATGCCAGGACCATGTATTGGAGAAAGAACAATCTTCTAAATTCTCACCTCCAACACCCTTCACACTGACGACGTACTCCTATTGGTCAGGCCTAACACACAACCCAGTAAGAAGAGACGGTTTTTCATCGCAATCATTCTGGTGACCAAAGTCATCACGTAGGAGCTCACTTAATCTCTGCACTTTGTAGCTAAAGAACTCAGCAATTTGTTCAAGGACACACAACCAAACTCTTGCCATTGGAGAGAGGACTAGCCGGGTTTTCTGCCTCCTGAAGCTGGGTTATTTCCATGTCTTGAGTTTGCCTCTTTAAACTATGTCTCTTCCATGGAGATAGGAAGAAAACAACAAACCAAGTCAATATATCAGAGTGACTAAAAAAATAGACATCCCCCCATCGTACTCCTTCCACTGGCCTGGGAATTCATGAGCAAGCACCTCTTCTTGCTTAAAACATGCACAAATCTGGAGAGAAGTTCTAAGAACATTAACGGTCTGATTGAGAAAAGAAAATTGGTTCTCTATTTAAAATATAACTGAATATTCCATTTGAATTAATGCCTGGGTTCATGTGTCAGCTGCTGAAGATTTGATTTTTCCATGAATCATAAAGATCATCTGAATGATGGGCTGTGCACTACCCATTCCTAGTTCCCCATCTTCCCTCCAGACCCCATGCCCTGTGGCCCACTTCTGAGACTGGGAGTTGTGCCAGAGGAGAAGCTCACATCCCCACAAAGGGTGCTGGGGGCTTCCACGCCATGAAATTTATCCTATGCTGACGGCAGAGAGGGTTACAGACATGCTCCCCCCCTCCCTCCTTCTTCCTTAACACAAACCGTGCAACTTCGTTCTCTTGGGAGAAGACTGAAGCATTCCTCTCCAATCACGCCTCCTGCTCCCCCAGCTCTAACAGGGCGGTGGGCTGTCCTGACCCCAGTCTTTTCCTCTATTCATGTCCATACATGCATATGTTAATATGCACTTACTTTATGAGAATGGAACCCCACTCTAACACTGTCCCACCCTTGTAATAACACGTCTGAGGTCTCCCTGCACACCGGCCTGCCTTATTCTTGAGTGCCCCGTGGTGAGACAGCCCGGACCGGCGTGCAGCTCGCTCATGGCGTGGAAGGACCTAGTCCCAGGACTTTCTGTGATTAGCTCTCTCCATCCCCACAGTAACTCTATGAGATAAATCAAATCATGACGCTGAATTTATAGATGAGGAAACTGAAGAAGTTAGGTCGTTTTTCCAAAGACACACAGCTAAGTGACGGAGAGGCGGATCAGGCCCGGGCCGTGTGGCGCCAGAATGCCACGCTTTTACCCGCGAGGCTGCGTGACTTCTTCATGATGGAAAGGCTCAATGATGCACTTAAATCCTTCCTTATTACAGAATCTTCAGATTGCTTCTAATTTTTCACCGTTATCAACAATGCTGTAATTACATCCTCGTACATGTAATCAAGTCCATCAATCTCTCCTCGTGCAGCTTCTGAATGCGAATCTTGTGTGGGAAGGACTTCAGCCCTGGCTTATAAATAACCCTTCATCTTCTTCTAGAACTTTCATGGTTCGGCTTAATTCTTTAGCACTTGAGTCCCTGTGGAATTTGTTTTGATATATGGCATAAGTTAGAGGTTTAATTTGATTCTTTTCCATGTGGAAAGCCAATTATCCCAATATCATTTCTGAATCGTCTTTTGGTGGGGGAGGTGAGGAAATATTTCCCAAGAAAAATCTCTTAAGACTTAAAACTTTAGGGGCGCCTGGGTGGCACAGCGGTTAAGCGTCTGCCTTCGGCTCAGGGGCGTGATCCCGGTGTTATGGGATCGAGCCCCACATCAGGCTCCTCCGCTATGAGCCTGCTTCTTCCTCTCCCACTCCCCCTGCTTGTGTTCCTCTCTCGCTGGCTGTCTCTATCTCTGTCAAATAAATAAATAAAATCTTTAAAAAAAAAAAAGACTTAAAACTTTACATCAACACTTTAAAATCTACCCATGCTTAACCAACTGTTCAGAAATAAACTGTCATCATAACATGGTTCATTAACAGACAGGGAAAATCCTGTTTACAGAATGGGGAAAAGGAGGACAGAAGGCAGAGATTTTCCCCCACACCAAACCCACTGGGTGGATAATGTTATGATGGACGGATGCTGGACTTAGTTCAGGTCCTGGCTCTACCACTTAAAAAAGCAGTTGGTCGGAATGACTCCCACAACCTCTGTGCCTCTGTCCCCTCACCTGTAAAAGGGGTGACGGTGACCCTTGTCTCAGAAAGAAGACGTCGTGATTAGCGCATCTGGCCCGCACTAGGTGTACCATTCACCTGTAAAGTCTGAGTTCCCATTTAATGTCAAGGAACTAAAGTGTCCCCACAGGCAGTGCTGCTCGTATACCCAAAAGCCTTTACATGGTGCAATGACCACTATTCGAGAAGTGCTGTTTGCGTCCACGGGACATTGTACAATGTGCTCAGTTGAACCCTGGCTCCCAGGGACAGGTTTCCAGAAGTAAGTGCAAACGTGATTGTTGATTTCTGAGTGTGCCCCCCCGACCACCCCTTACCCACCCCCACCCCTGCGTGTGCATTGCACCCTCACTGACTGCCCCCTCCCCATCTCTTCAGCCTCTCCTCCTCTCTGTTGACTGCTCTCAATCAAGTCCTAAGTATGTCGGTCTTCACCACCCCCCCAGCTCCACACACCCCTCAAGTTGCTGCCCACCCAACAACCTAAAAGACAGGGTGCAACCTTGCTGTACTCATGTCCTGTCCTCCCTGGAACTCTCCGCCGACTGTCACCTGGCTGTCACCCCCACCTCCAGACCGGCCTCACCAGGGTCAACAGGAATGTCTGCGTGCGCAATCTCGTGAACACACTTTGGTCCTTCTCCAGCTCGACCTCTTGGCATCCATGGGCCCTTGACTACTTCCTCCTAAGACACCTCCTATCTGGGATGTCAGGCTGCTAGCGCTTCTTGCAGGTGCTCTAAGCACGTTGCCACTTCTTCCTAGTCTCCTTCAGAGCGCCGTGCCCTCTGCTGTACTTCACCGGCAGCTCTGGTCTGGGCCCTCTTCCCCTTTTCCGACAGACATTCCCTGGGAGCTTCTATAGCATGGCTGTCGTGAACCTTCAACGTGCTGGTGACTTCCAAAGCCATAAATCCATCCTTGACCCTGTTAGTCCATCTCGTATGTATGTCCAACTTCCCGATAGGCAGTTCTGTTTGGCCACCCACCTGAGCACAACATAACCAAGTTACACGTCACCATCACCCCCACCCCACCCATCAGCTGTGAGGATGGCTGGGTGCTCAGGCCATTCTGCTCTCCACCTTGCCCCTCTTCTCAGGCCCTGTCCATGCTGCCCCTAAACATCTCCTGAATCCGTCTCCTCTCTGGCTTCACAGCCGCCATCCTGGTGAAGCCACATCATGTTGCAACTGGATTTCTGCTACCACCTCCCAACTGGCTCCTCCCTGCCTCCACCCCTCCTTTCTCCTGTCCTGTCCGGCCCTGCCGTCAGCTCCAAAATCTCACATCTGACCTCGTTATTTCTTTGCCTCAAGCCCATCAGTGATTCCTCATTGTGCTTAGAAGAAACTTCAGAGTTTTTTAAACAGCTTACAACCCTGCATAATCTCAATTCTGTATCTCTCTCCAGCATTACCCTTTACCAGCCCCACCCCATTTCCCTGGCACACACACATTCCCCTTATACTAAACATTTTCTGTTTCCCCAACTGCCCCTTTTGCTGTTCCCTCTGCCTGAAATATTCTCTGTCCAGCCCCACCATGATCACAACCACCTTCTACCCAACTCACGCTTTAAATTTCAGCATACAGCTCACCTCCTCAGGGAAGTCCCCCTGATCCTCTCCCATGGGCCATGGCCACCAAGACCACCCTTAATCGGGATTAGGTCGCCTCATTCAGTTACAAGTTCTGCTCAGCTGTCTGCCTCCCTCACGGGTCTGACAGCATGGGGACCAGATCTTTTGCTACTGTCTTCCATCACCTAGCACAATGCTGGATCAGAGCTGACACTCAAAACACTGAAGGAAACAAGAATCTGTCATCCCAAAACATGCCTCTTTGACATAAAAATTATTCTAAGCTGAAGGCAATTAAGAAGCAGCAAACAGGTGACAGCTCTCTCTACCTTCCTTTTCTGCCTAAAGGCAGGATGCACCATTCTCCTTTTACTGAAGACAGACAACGGAGGCACCAGAGGTGTCTGCAAGGATGGGCTGCTCCACTGGCTTCCTCCCAGGTGACCACCTTCCCTCAGCCTGCCCCCCTCAGACACCCACTGCCTTCCTACATCCTGTCCCTTCTCTGCAAATGCATATGCTGTGTAAGCCAGAGTTCTAAGGCACTGTGTTGAGTTACTCTTCACTTAGGTTTCTCCCACGTAATGCACACTGCAGGAGGTAGTCAACTTGATCTCCTGTTAATCAGTCTCTGTTACAGAGTTCCAGCTGAAAACCTAATGCAGGTGGGGGTGAGGGTCTACCTCCTCCTCAGCGTATTTCTGGGTGAGTGAGACATGCTTTCGGGGTACTCACCATTTTATCAGGATATATCATATCGACAACCATGGTCTTCTAACCAGAGAGTTAGTCAAGGTTAAGTGGGAGATATAATTATTTTTATTTTTTATTTTTTAATGATTTTATTTATTTATTTGATGGAGAGAGACAGCCAGCGAGAGAGGGAACACAAGCAGGGGGAGTGGGAGAGGAAGAAGCAGGCTCCCAGTGGAGAAGCCTGACGTGGGGCTCGATCCCAGAATGCCAGGATCATGCCCTGAGCTGAAGACAGACGCTTAACGACTGAGCCACCCAGGCACCCTGGGAGATATAATGAATATGGTCTTTTTTATTGGGAAAAAAATCATCAGCAGCATTTACCAAAATAAATTCTTTTTTTAAAAAAGATTTTATTTATTTATTTGACAGAGAGAGACAGCCAGCAGGAGAGGGAACACAAGCAGGGGGAGTGGGAGAGGAAGAAGCAGGCTCCTAGCGGAGGAGCCTGATGTGGGACTCGATCCCAGAATGCTGGGATCACGCCCTGAGCCGAAGGCAGATGCTTAATGACTGAGCCACCCAGGCGCCCCAACCAAAATAAATTCTATTTTAAAACTATCATAGATGAAATGCCATTTATAGCAAAAATTGTGTTTAGAAGAACATCCCTGGGTGCTTGGAGTGCCTTCCACTCCCCACTGCTCCACAGATGACCATTTCCAGCCTGACCCACACAGGAAGCACCCTCACCTACAGACCCCAGAGCCTGACCCTGTCTTCAGGAGACCTGGGACATTTGGTCCTAACAACTGAACCAGAGGCATCAGGACTGAGCAGAGAAGGGGCCTCTAGAGGCCTTGAATCCTCTGGTTTTCCAGCCGTAGTACTCAACACCACATTTCCTTATATTCCAGCTGTGTTCTCTGACACACTAGTGAACAGAATCACATTTTCCTGACATGATCTTCTGAGCTGAAAGTAACCCCACGCCCCACATATGCCCCTTCCTATGTCCACCGAGGATGACTGACCACTTGTCACAGCATCTCTCTGTGCTTCCCCCCAGCTAGGAGCAACCTAAAGAGTTACTTTACAAAATCACTGGGAATTTCCATTTTTCCCTATCCGACTTGTCTATTAAGCATTGAAAGAGGCAACATTGCAGAGAACATGGAGTTGCAGTGATATAGATCTGAGTTTGAAGTTGACGATTTACCTAACCTGCCTGGGATTCAGCTGTCTAACCTGAACAAATAGGAAGAATATACCAACTTCATAAGGTTGATTTGAGGATTAAATATGATCACATATGTAAAACACCTAGCAATACTTACCTTCCTTCTTCTCCCCCATATGCTGGGGATTCAATAAGGTCAGGCCCAAACAAAGTCACCCAAGCTCAAGGACAGATCAGCAAACAATGCTTCCTAATTGTCAAGGCTCCAAGCCAGGCTCTAAATGAACTTTGAGGAAATCTCTTTTCACAGCAGCAATTAAACGACTGAGCAGAGAAACTGGAGTGGGTCTGGGTATCCATCCAAGGGAGGGCTCCTAGGTGAGCTCAGAATTCCAGGTGGTGTCAGCCAAGAGAAGAAGGCCACAGAGTCACACAGCCTTCAGTGCAGAGGATCCAAAACACTTTATCTTGACCCACAATTGGGTGACCACCCTCATTCTCCTGAGAATCTCCTGTTTACATACCAAAAGTTCTGTGTACTGAGAAACCCCTCAGTCCCGGGGAAACCAATATGACTGGTCACTCCACCCAAGATAGTGAAGCCCCTGGTTGATGAACATCCAAGGGAAGTTTCTATTCGTAGGAATGCAGCAGCTACGATGGGGTTTTCAGGGCATTCTGAGTCCCCTCTGGGGTCTGGAGGTGCCAATACCCCCTCAGCCAGGCCTTAGAATTCAGGGACTCACACCCATGGCTGCACATGTGCATCTCCTGGGGAGTCGCCCCCAGAGCCTGTGACTGACTTACTCTGATATGGCACCTGGGCAGGTAGTTTCAAAACACACCAGGTGACTTTAAAGCAGAGTCAGAGTCAGAATGGGATAGACTGGTGGTGGGTAGTAAGGAGGGCACGTATTGCATGGTGCACTGGGTGGTATTATACACAACTAATGAATCATCGAGCTTTACATCGGAAGCCGGGGATGTACTGGATGGTGACTAACATAATATAATAAAAAATCATTTAAAAAAATTAAATAAATAAAAAATAAATAAAGCAGAGTCAGGGTTGAGGACCACTGGGTACATTCTTCACAATAGTATGTCTCCATGCTCATCCTTCAGAAACTTCAAAATGGCTTTTGAATGTTAAAAGTGAGATTTGAGAATATAGAAGGCCCTCTTTATGCATGTGTAAGCAAAACTAGAAGTTGCTTACAAATGGAAAATGCTAACACTCGTAGTAAAACTGTCCAACAATTAAGAGTGAATACACAAAAAAGGGCTTTCGAGGGCAGCTTTGTCTTCAACAAAGATCTGAGGGTTAAAAATTTGAATTATGATGTCCCTTCAAAGTAGTTACTACATGAAGACAAGCCATAAAACCTATTTTTATGATGGTGCCACCATGGAAACATAAATTTATTAGAAATTGTCGTTTGAGACTGAGGTGGGTTTATTAAGATGTCTTGACCTTTGGCTGCAGATTTAACCTCTGGAACCAAGTCAGGGGAGTTGGTGGTTAACCAAACCGGGAGGGCTCACTGTGGGTGTGAGGGCTAAGTAATACAGACCTCAGTGCTAGCGCGAGTTGGCACAAGGCACAGGCTCAGTGACTGAACTTAAATGAAGAACTATGACAATGATCACAAGTAGCCGTGAAGGTCATTCTCAAAGAGGGGATGAGATGGTTGGAGCAATGTTGGCCTCACTAGAAGGGTTTTCCACATGGGTAGTGTTCATGCCATGTGTTTGTTACAAAGACCACTTCAGCTCTTCCCAAAGATGTTAAGTGGCCCGTGGCAAAGTCATGGTAGCTCCAAGAGATGATGGTGGCTGTGTTGTTGGTGCCTTCACAGGGGGACATTCATTATAGCGAACAACCCAAAGGGTACGTCATACGCATGTCCGTGCAGGCTCAACACCATAGCTGCTAGCATGTGGAGAATGGGGATGGACTCCCATTAGCCAGGATGCTGCGAAGGACGTACAACACCAGAACTCCAGTTAGTTATGTTACAAGGCGACGTACAACAGTTGTTGGCCCAGGGTCCTCGCTAGTTATGATCAGCACACTTTCTCCAAAAAAGCAGACCCGGGTGGGAAGCTGAGTCATCATCGGGATATGGCGCGGTGAGCAGGAACTCACGAGGAGGGGGGTGAGTGGATAAACTCAGGACCACTTCTCGCGGTAGGGAAAGCCCTTCAGCAGGAACGCAGCACTCGACCACGATGGCCCGGACGCTGCCCCTCCTCCTGAGGACGACAGGGCCCACGTTCGCCCCTCCAACTATGTTTTCATTCGTATTTCCATCACCGCCCAACCTTGCTTCCGCCTGTCATGTCTTTTCTCCGTGTTACACACTAGGTCGTGTTACATCAGATCCCGTGAGCCTTAAGAAATTTTTGTCTTTTTAAGATGATTTGCAGCTTTTGCTCTATTATGAATTGACCTTATTTATTATGAACTTACCTTCTATTTCCCTGCTTCCCAAGTTTATGAAGGTCAGGAGATATACCTAGCCCATTGTATTCTGACAACACTTGGTAGTACTGGAAGATTCTCATGTAAAAAAATTTTTTTTAAAGAAAAATCCATTCATTCATTCATTCATTGAATTTTGATTATACAAGGTGCTTTTCTTAATGTTGGCAATTCAGGGATAAATAAGACAGATAAAGTCTTAAAACTCATGGGGCTTACATTCTAGTTGAACAAAGCAAATACACGAGAGAATAGTTACATGAAATAATTTCACACGGCGAAAAAACGAAAATAAGTGCACTTAGAAACTCCTGTGAAAATGTTCGTTTGTAAATAGGAGAAAACTGCCTCGCCTGGGAGATTTTAGACTGTCTGTTATGTGAATCTAGGATGGCTAAAAATAGCATTGTCAAGGCAGAAACATGGAAGGGAGGGTCCCGCTCAAAAGATCCCAAATGCACGTGGGCTCGGGGGCCTGGGGAGCTCCCGCACCCTGGACAAGCCGGGCTAGTGCACTTGGCAGTCCCAGAAATCGAGTGTTCCTCCTGCCAGTGCTGCTGGGATTTCTGACAGTTTGCTCAGGGTCCACGGCCTTGAGTGATGCACGGAGAGGGGAAGATGGAATGACTTTTTCATGCCTCACCTGAATGTAATGTCCAACAGATATTACAAAAGTAATATCTCACCATGAGAGGTGGACAAAAATGGAAGCAAGGAGCACCTAAGGGCCTGGAAATAGACCCATCATATTTAGCCTATGGGGAAGCAGTAGCCGGAAGTAAAGATGACCACTGCGGCAGGTGTCCTTTATCCAGGGCCCGCTGTGCCAGAAGTCCGGAAGAGGCATCTGCACACTTTGCCCAAACGAATTCAAGGACCAGTGTGAGCCAGGCTCCACGTGGTCACATCCGAAGAAATAGAACCAGCAGTCAGAAGACATTTAAAATAGTTCTGTTCTTTATTTGCATTTTGAAATAAACTCCTTCAAATCCCCTTTTGTTTCTCCTCTGTGTTCACATACCTTCTGAGGTCTGGAGCCCTGTCCTGTCCTTCCCCTCCATCTGCACCCAGAGCCGCCTGAACAGCCACCCCAGGGACAGGCTCTTGCGCTTCTTTCTCTCCTCTCCCCTCCCATTTCTCTGGTCCTCGACCGCTGATCTTTCTCCCAGCTCTGCACCTCCCAGAGTATGAGACAAGCAAGCCAGAGGTCATCGTACAAGGCAGGGAATGGGTGGTGTTGGAAGGACAAAGACAATGATACCTTCACTAGGCTGGGACCAGGGCAAGTGGCAGAAAGGGGAAAGGCTAAGAACATCTACGTGTTAATACGTATGAGAAATGACGGTCATAATGGCCCGGGGGATTCCCGTCCCCATTTTCAGGCCCTCTGCAATGGGACACACATCTCCTGAAGGAGTCCTGAGATGGGAAGGAGACTGGTTTAGCTTGCCAGAGCGTGAGCCTCCACATGGAGGAGGAGAAACTGAGGCAGGACCTGGGACCAGACACATAAGCGAGACAGGTGCACTCTGCAGCCCCAGTGGGGCCGCCTGATGACACAGTCCCCAGGGGCTCCCGGCAGAGGTCATCCGCGTACACAGCATTAGCTCGTGCAATCCTTCCAGCACAAGGTCGTTCTCTCTAGTCTGGACATGGGAGAGCGAAGGTCTGCAAAACTCAGTACCTCGCTCAAGGTCACAGAAGCGCCAAACGTAAAACTAGGATTGGTGCCCTGGTCTGCCTGATTTTGGGTCTCATTCCCACATGGTCCTTCGGCTCCCTTTCTGTGAGAGCCATGAGTAACGTCTCCTGAGAACCGTTCCTCCTGTTCGCCTGGAACAGTCTCTCGCTGCCCATCCCCCACTGCCTGGCACCTGCCCGACTCGCTCGCGCACATCTGTACTGCCGGGAACGCGGACCCCGAGTTCCAGCTGGCGCTCAGTGGCACCGTCTATATGGTTAAGGACACCGTTCTGTCGCCACTTCTAGGCACTTTAGTGGCTCTCCTAATGTCTTCATTTTTGCTCACTGCTGACTCTCATTTATTAGTTCTAAGAATCAATATCCATTGCGGGGTGTTCGCGAGGGGCCACTCCACAAGCTCTCGATGGGCATGTCTCACCTTCCCCCACGCAAACCAGAACACGTCGCTGTCAGCACCCCGATCTAGCCCATGCAGAAACTGACACTCAGAGAGTCATCCAGCTTGTAGGGGGTGTCGCTGGGAGGTGCCCCCAGGCCTTTGATGATGAAGTCCGAGCACTGAGACCGGTGGGTTATACTCCGTGGTGTTCTGGTAAAGGGCTCACGACTGGCTCTATGAGAACAGGAAAGCCGTGGTGTGTGTGTGGCCTTTGCGGATTCCCATGGCGTAAACGCTCCCATCAACGTCAACGCCAGGCTGACAGAGTGACGTCACTGAGGGCAAAGCTGCGAAAAGCAGAAAATGCAGGAAGAGCCTGCACCCCAGGCCTCCCCTCCAAGAAACAGACACAGTCTAGGACACGGAACGTGGGGGTCCTGGCTGGTGGCACAGCTGTCCACCGGCCGTCATGAAGCAGGAGTGCTGATAAAGGGCACAACCCAGAAACCCGAGCCGACATTTAGATGCCTCAAACCTGTTTCTGCTTTCCTGCGGTGCCCCGACTGGTCCCTGGCCACTGTAGGGCAGGCCACGTTCCAGGATGCGTCATACAAACCGCCTCGTCCAGAGCGAGTTCCTCCTCTGGGTGAAGCCCCTTCCCCTCACAGCCAGCAGAGGATGGCCCAGCCAGGGTGTTGGCCTCGTGGTCTGGGGGTTCCAAAGGAGCGCAAGTAACGGTGTGCGTGTCTCCCTGGGCATGGACGCTCAGAGAAGCAAGTCAAGTCAAAGAAGAATGCGAGGCCGCGAGTG
This sequence comes from Ailuropoda melanoleuca, assembly GCF_002007445.2. NCBI lineage: Eukaryota > Metazoa > Chordata > Mammalia > Carnivora > Ursidae > Ailuropoda > Ailuropoda melanoleuca. The sequence goes on from NC_048226.1 coordinate 1,074,654, forward strand.
TGGGCTCTGAGCTCAGAGACGCCCATGCAGGATTCCCAATCCGCCCGGTGTTCGTCGCGGGACCTCAGACGAGTTACTTAATCCTCCTGTACCTCAGTTTCTCCATCTACAAAATGAAGATACCGATGACATCATCCTCACAGAGTTACGAGAAATACATATGTTAACATATACCAGGCTCCTAGCACGGTGCCTGGCACATAAAAAGGCTCAGGAAGGAAGAGCTCTTGTTGGCGAGGATGCGGAGAGAGGGGAGCCCTCGTGCACTGCTGGTGGGATGCAAGCTGGTGCCACCGCTCTGAAAGACAGTGTGGACGCCCCTCAGAAAGTCAGAGAGCTACCCTATGATCCAGAAACTACACTGCTGGGCATTTACCCAGAGAATACAAAAACACTAATTCAAAGGGACGCACGCACCCCGAAGTTTATAGCATCATCATTACGGTAGCCGAGATATGGGAGCCGCCCAAATGTCCGTGGACTGATGAAGAAGATGTGGCAGATATGTAAAATGGAATATTACTCGGCCATCAAACAGAATGAAATCTTGCCATTTGCAACATGGATGGAACTAGAGAGTTCTGTGCGAAGTGAAATAAGTCAGAGAAAGACAAATACCAGATGATTTCACTCATATGTGGAATTTAAGAAACAAAGCAAATGAGCAAAAGGGGGAAAGGGAGAGAGACAAACCAAGACGTAGATGCTTAACTCTAGAGAACACACTGATGGTCACCAGCGGGGAGATCGGGGGGCGGGGGATGGGGATTTAGGAGTGCACTTGGGATGATGAAAACCAAACAACACTCTGGGCATAATCAGCTGTTGCTCTAGGAGATACTGGAGCCCAGACAGCAAGAGTATGGAACATGGACAGACAGCATGAGCGGCAGGAGCAGACAGATGACAAGGGGGCAGAATCACACAGGGAGCTTTACGCAAACATCCTGATCCGAGCTTTGTGTTCTGGAAAGAAGGCCTGGCAGGCAGGAAGAGTAGATCAGACCAGAGAAGCGCAGTCCCCCTCCACCCCGATTAACGATGTGAAGGCTTGTGCTCAGAGCAGAGATGCTACGAGGGTTTGGGGGCTCCCAGGGGAGGACGAGCCTCGTGTGCTAATGGTGCAGGTGGGTCGGGGCGAGGAGGAATTCCAGGCTCAGGCGGGCCTGGCGGCCAGCAGGATGGAGAAGGTGTGAGAAGGACACAGAGGCGGAGGGTGTGGGGGTGTAAAAAGAACACGGCAGGTGGGGACGGTGGCAGGCCTCCGGGGAGGTGACTCTGGAGCGCTGGGGGCCGAGTCGGGCGATGGCCGGCCAGGAGGGGGCCCATCTCCTGCAGCCAGCCTCCCGTGGCCTCCCCTTCAGATGCCAAAGCTTTCACCGAAAGTGATCTAAATCTCCGTAGAGGCCGAGTCCTGAAAAACCAGCGAAAGGATAGAAGAGTCTTTGTGTGAGGAGCTCAGGAGGGGATGAACAGCGGCTGGTGGCCAGAGAGCGGCTCTGCGGGCAGTAAATAGAGCCTCGTGGAAATCGAAAGGGAGGGAGTGCGTTAGAGCCTCAGCACAGCCTCTCCAATCGCCATAAATAGAAGAGACGGTCAAAGAAATTAGAAAACCAACACTCCATTTTAGGATGAATCTTTTCCCCATAAAATAAATTAGTTTTCCATTATTGTGGGTATGAGAAGCTTTTGAAAATGACCAAAAATGGAAAGCTGGAGAAAACCATAAAACAGCTTTCATACAAACACTGCCATTGTTAACGTTTTAAGGCTTTTCCCCCCCAGTCCGTTTTGACTGTGGCTACTCCTCGGGACGTGGAAGTCCTTTCCTGGTGCGTGTGTGGGTGAAATCTTTGTATTTTGGTTTACAGAAAAATTAGCCTGAAAATGGACCATTTCAATACAGAAGAATTTATCAGACACTAAGAGAAATATTAAACACTCAATTGGAGAGGGGACGTTTATCAACAGTTTGAGAAAAGCATCCATGTATCTTCTCCCTTGCACTAAGACAGATTGCTGATGGATTAAAATATGTTTTTAAATCAAATACAAAAACTAGAGCAAATATAACTGAATATTTATCGAACTTCTGGGAAGGGACTGTCTCCTTTCTCAGCTGAGACTCGGTAGAATAAATCAAATATAAACTACAAACGATTAATGTTCTCTGTCCTTGGAGAACTCAATCAAATCAATAAGAAAATCACTAAACCCCTCATGATAAAATGGCAAAAAATACAAAGAGACAAAAGAGAAATACAACCAGCCAACAAATGGAAAAATGGTGGGACTCCAGAAATAACCAAAGAAACATAAATTAAGCACAATGTTACCCTTTTTCTTTTACCCATTAAATTAACAGGCTTTACAAATTGTACTCAGTAAACAATCGGGAGAGGCTGGTGATGTTGTATTAAGAACGAACCACAAGAATTCAGTGGCTGAAAACAAGGGTGATAAACTCTCTCTGTAAAAGGCATAATAGTAAATATTTCAGGCTTTGTGAGCCACAGTCTTTGTTACAGCTCTTCAGCTCTGTCATTGTAGCAAAACAGCAACCACAGATA
>NC_048226.1:1077323-1155402 GCF_002007445.2 Ailuropoda melanoleuca
CTCTATCCCCCAGCCCCTCTATCCCCAGCCCCTCGACCCCGTGAGGCAGGTCTCCTCCCAGGCCCACGGGCCTCCGGTTCGCCCTGTGCACATTGCATGGTGACCACGCCGTGCGGGGCAGCACAGTAAGACCTTCTGGAAGAATCTCTCTCCGTAAGCTGGCTTGCATGCGTCTCTTCTTAAATTCCTTCGTAGGATGTAGTATTTGCATCTGGAAGGGATTTTCATTTTTAGCCCTCTATAAATAAGCCAACGCATGATGTCCTTCGTCACACTCCGCCTGGCAGCCCTTCATTCATTCCTCGGCGCTCGCAGCCCATGCCCCCGCCTCCCCAGCTCCCGGGACCGTGTCACCCTCAGCCTGTGGGCCCGACCTGGCTGAGTGCCGGGCCTCACACAGGGCTCTTGCTCTCATCTGAGCCCCGTCGACCTGCCTCAGCTTCTGCTCTGTTTGGAGGCTCCCGTCCTGAGTCTCAGGGGTGTCACCGTCCCGAACCCAGCCTTCCTGGACAAGCTCCTTCTGCAGCCGTGGCTCGGTCTGCCCGATGTGGAATCCACGGGCTTCCCCGCCGGCAAGGACACCTGCCGCTCATCTTGCCAGTGTCTATGGCATCCCCCAGAGTCTGTCATAACCTCGGAGTCCCGCTCTGACTTCAGTCTCGGGCTGACTGATGGAAGGGGGGAGAACATCTTGGCAGGAGGTCTGGGAGGAATTTCAACGGGACATGGCAAGCTCGTGTTTTTGTTTTTCTGAGATGAATGGAACGGATTTTGTGTCACCTCAGTTTCCCCATGAATTCTTTACACCCTGCAAACCGTCCTACTTCAGACCGCTTTCCTCGCAAGGCTGTCTGGGTGCCCCTGGGGTGGGGGGCTGTAAGGGTTCTGGTGGGGATGGGCAACACCAGCATGGGGGGGCGCTCACACTCACCGCCCTGGCGTGCTGTACGGTTGGGTCAGAAGAGCACTGGGACGAAGGTGGCCTAGAGTCACAGCCCAAAAATGTCAAACGGAAAAGGGAGGCAGACAGAGAATTAGAAATCAGGTCTCAAGTAAAGTATCTACCACCGAGATCAGCTGGGAAAGGACAGGACAGGAGGCAGAGTCTAGAGAGATCCTGGAGGTGCAGGTGCTGAGATGGTGGGAGGGGAGGGTGGTTCACGGAGAGCCCATACACCGGCCACAGCAGGGCTGACATGGAAGGGCGAAGCCGGCTCGGACCAAGCAAAGCAGGATGGGGGTGCCAGCTGGTGCTACCGTTCATAGATCCTGGACCAGTCACCTCACTGGAAGAAGATCGGATGTAGGTCATTGCACCAGCCAGAGTCAGGAGTGTGGCAGGACGCGATAAACCATGGAAAATGCCCAACGTCCTTGCTCATGAGTAAAATGCAGATTAAAACTACATGAGCTATCACTGCCCTACTCATGAGAATGGCTAAAATTTTTAAAACTGACTATAACAATTGCCGGCGAGGATAGGGGAGCACCCAAACTCCCATAAACCGCTTGTGGGGGCGGAAGGGTATAAACCGGTACAACCATTTCGGAAAACCTCCACTCCCAGGAACGTGCCCAAGATAAATAAAAGCCTACGTCTACACAGAGATCTGTACCCAAATGTTCCTACCATATTCATTTGTAATAGCCCAAAGCTGGAAACAACCGACTTTCCGTCCACAGGTGAGTGAATGAAACCCACATCTGTGCAGTAGATTAGGGCCCAGCAGTGGCCCAGAATGAGCTGCCGAGTCACAGGGATCCGGGGATTTCTACAAATCACGATCTGAGTGAGAGAAGCCAGTTGAGAAAGAGCACCCTAGGATTCCCTTTGTAAAAAATTCCAGGATGTGCGAAGCCATGTGTGGTGGCAGAAAACAGGTCAGTGTGGCGGGAGGACGAGGCCCAGGGGAGCGAAGGGCACGAGAAGCCTGTCCGGGCAGATGGAAAGGTTCATTTTCTTCGTTGTGGTGATGACGTCAGACACATGCAGGCGCAAAAAACACCAAGTCGTGTACTTCAAACGTATGTGGTTTACAATACTTCGGTCATACCCGTCCCCACACGGAGTAAAAGCAAACAACACAAAACACACAAAACTCCAGTGCGCAATTCACCACGTTCCCTCTTCCCTCCCAACACGGTAACCCCGTCAGCCTCCATTCCTGGAGGACACACGGGAAAGGTCCAGAGCCTCCGCGTGGGAGGAACACGCAGGACACAAGCCGTTGGTGTGGTAAGCAAGTGAAGTCTGGGGTTCTATATCACTGTCCACAGCCTAACCCACCTGACTGATGACAGCCCCAAACCCAGCGACCCAGCGCGCTGTCCCCAGTCTCACCGGTGTGAGAAGCTGGCCGTCCACACTGCGATAGAGGCTGGAGCGCCACGGTGTATGAGACTTGCCCACAGAGTTTGCGAAGCACGAATCGGACCGCTGTGTGTTTAAGTGACGGAGTAAAAATCAAGTCAGCCCCTCACAACACGTGCGGTTACACGGGGACAGGGGAGCTGGCGGCGAGGGGGGATCAAGTCAGCCCCTCACAACGTGTGCGGTTACACGGGGACAGGGGAGCTGGCGGCAAGGGGGATTTCCGATGCCACACCCACTTGTGTCTGACACGTGGCACACCGAGGGGCACGGGGTACTTTCTGAAGAAAGACAAGGGCAGTATTAGTATAACGGCCCCCATGGTGAGGGGAACGGAACTGTCCCTCTGCTCTTGGGGAAGAAACGTGAGGCCACATAGAGACTGAGGCACTGTCCGTCCCAGACGGTTTGGACGAGCCTTTCTTGGGTAATAGGGGCGATGCCTGGAATAAGAGTAGAAACGACATCAAATCAATGCTTATGAGAAATGCAAATTCCTGACAAGACTCTAGACTGCTAGCCCAGGAAGAAAGCGAATGTGTGGTTTGGTAAAGTATTCCATTTCAGGCATTTCAAGAAGGAACCGGATGCCATCATCACTAAAGAAGGGAGACGGGGATGTGGGCCCGGCCGCTGGGCTCACCTCCTGCTCCCGGTGGTCTCGGGGGTTCGAGTCCCGATGTCACCGCGCACATCGACAGGACAAGAGGATGTGCTTTTGGCATGGAGCATCCCCCTGCAGCCCGTCAGCAAACCCACAGAGCGAGCCAAGTAACGGACTCTTCTGAGCAGACCGGGTATAGGACATGTTTGTGTTGGAAGTGTTCGTTTGTAAAATGTAAGTTTTAAAATGGGATCCTCCTTGCAACCAGCTCCTCTTCCCTTCACTCTGACAACAGTGAGGATGGCCTGGGTGTTTTCGGTGGCTGAGCAGCTGCAGACAGCGTGCACACACGCCCCTCACGCCCGACCCTCACACCAGAGTGCCACTGCCTGCCTCGGGCCGCGACAGCTCAGAGCAGGGCTGCTGTGGTGTGCGCATGCAGCTGCCAGAAGACGGAGCCCCGGGACGCCTGGGGGGCTCAGTCGGGGAAGCGTCTGCCTCTGGCTCAGCTAATGACCCCAGGGTCCTGAGAGCAAGCCCTGCTCAGCGGGGAGCCTGCTTCTCCCTCTGCTTGTGATCTCTCTCTCTCCATCAAGTAAATAAATAAAATCTTAAAGAGAAGAAGAATAAAAATAACAAGAACAAGAAGAAGATGATGACAGAGCTCCTCTGAAAGGGGGCAGTGGGAGCAATAGGAAGGGGACCGCGGAGGAGAAATTAAGGAAATAAGGGGATTCACGGAGGACCTCCCCCGCCCCCGAAGGCCTCTCCTCATCCCATAGCGTTCAAGGTGATGAGTTGTTGGTATAAATTCTCCAATGCTGGGGGTCACCTCAACACCCGCCAGAATTCAGAGCTTCCCCCCAAAGCTCCCTGCAGTTCAGCCTCCGGATGCCTTGGGTCACAAGCTGCCCCTCCCTAGTTCCCTGCACTTGTCCTCACACTGGGGATGACAGACAGATGTCAGCCATCACTGACTGTCCACAGCCTGGCCACAGACTCAGAGGGTCTGCCTGAGCTTGGGGTGGGGGAACATCGGGACTGAGCCCCGACAGCGTCCCCGGGAAGGCGGGCAAGGCCGGACCCCTGCACTGCCTGAGACTCACTTCCTGACCCCGGTCCGGACTCAACCCTATTTAAGACAAATCTCTAACTAGACTGCACACTGCCGCAGTCTCCAAACCACCTGATTCCTGGGGGAAGTATATAAGGCGTAAGTCTCAGATAATAGAGTCAGGGAAAATATATGGACAATTAACATAGCGAGATCATGGGGGGGGATTCTGCAGTAGTAGGCGGCCTTCCTCTGGAGCCGTGGAAATCATGCCGCGTCCAGACAGCCCGCCCTCCTTCGCCCAGAGCAGCCACTCCCTCACACGAAGACAAAACAGGAAGGGCGAGTCTTCACCTCGAATCAATTCCCAATCCAGGTGGGGTGGAGGGGAGAGCGAGGGCATGGTTGTGTCAAAGACGGCCACCAATTTTCATTTTCAGAAATCCGACAGCCATTAAAAAGCATAATTACGACGATCGCGCAGGAAACACAGAACACGCGCGCTATATGCCGATACGAATGATGACGTCCCGTGGTTGAATTTTGTGTGTGTGCGGGCGAAAGCTGGGGCAGAGCGTGAATAAACATGAGTAGCTGATTTGTCGTAGCGGTCGGAGCACGGGTTAATTTTTTTTTTTCAGTTTGGTTTCCGTCAATGCTGCTCGCACGACAAATAATTTGTAAAATGCCATTAAGGTGCCTTGGTGACAACCGGAGAACCAATTACAAACCCTGCCTCTCTGAAATGAGCCTGACCAGTGGTGCAGAGCCGAGCCTCAGCACCCGGTTTTTTTTTTTTTTTCCTGAATAAAAGGAAGGCTTGATTTAAAGAGAAAAGACATTTTTATCCGAGCATCACTTACCTCTATTTCATTCTAAGAACACGGCCTGTTTACAGAGGATTGCTCAAACGGCCTCCAGGTTTCTTTAGCTCGCGTACTCGCTGCCGTGCGGCTCTGTGAGACGCTCACCTACGGCCCACGTGCCCCAAGCGTCACCACCATGAGTGCCCTGGGCAGTCCGCGCCTCTCTACAGGGCCTTCCGTGGGCACCGCGCTGGTACCCACAGGAACCGTGTAACATTAACGGCCCCATCCCCAGGGCCCTGGCAAAGCTGGCTTCATTGCTGGTCCCCAAGCAAAGACCCCCACATCCTGAGGGGAGGGGCCGGGACTCAGAGCCCAGGACGAGTTCCCCACTCCCTGACAGCCAGCGTGCAGACCAGTCCGAGGCAGTCATGGGGCTCCTGATCTGTTAGCCATGAACGCATGGAAACCCAGGGTGATGCTAATCAGCACAGGGTTCTCCTTTGCCTCGGGTTGACCTACAGGGGCCAAAGACTCTGGGGAAGAAGGCTGCTGGGTTTCTCTGTCTGAATGTGGCCGCACCCACTCGTGAGGTCTGGAACTCCATGCGGGCCGGAGAAGAGCGAAGCAGGCAGGATTGCGGGAAGACAGAATGGTTTGGATCAGGTCAACCTGGGGGGAGACCCACCTCGGAATTCCTAGTCACGGGGCCATGCTGCTCATACCAGCTCGAATTCCTCTGTGTTGTACGCAAGTGGTGTTTGGCTGCATCTGTAACCTCCCTCCGGGGCAGGACAGAGGCACCCAGATGACAGGGAAAGCAGGCAGACGAGACACAGCTCCAGAGACGCTCTTCCTCTCTGTGCCCCCATTCATCTGCACCCGCGGCTCCTGCACACTCGTGCACGCGCTCCCGGAACTGTGGGTTCAAAGGACAAGAGAGGTGAGATGGGCTGTAGGCACCACCTTCACAATGTCTCACAGTACTGATGAGAAACTGGGATTTAGGGCCAAAAGGGGCTTGCCAAGTACTATTCAGAGAGGCAGAGTATCAGCTGTGATCCAACCAGAAGTTGGACTTCTTGGCAAACTCTTCCCCAATAATCACGTCCCCCACCACTGTCCTGAGCAGGATTGGTTTTTCCTTGTTTGCGGACACCAAGACACGTTGTGCCCACCTTTACTGTAAACGGGCCTATGACACTGCACCAGCATCGGTCCCCACTAGACTGTACAGCTGAGGTCTGAGTGACATACAACGTTACCTCAGGTCCAGGTGTGCGACACGACATGGTGTTGGTATACACTGTGAAGTGACCACCACGATAGGTCTTGGTAACATCCGTCACCACACAAAGCCATAGGACTTTTCCTTGTGATGAGAACTTTTTTAGGATCTCCTCTGTGGGCAGCTGTCAAATACACAATACAGAATTATTAACTGTGGCCACCATGCTGTACATGACACCCCCAGGGCTTGTTTATTTTATAACTGGAAGTGTGTACCTTCTGAGCCCATTCGCCCCCCACCTCTGGGAACCACCAATCTGTTCTCTGTATCTGTGAGCTTGTATCAATGGTTGGTTTGTTTTATATTTGTTTTATATTCCCATATATTCCACTCATATTTCTAGGAGTCTAGCTTTTTGTTTTGTTTTTAGATTCCATGTATAAGTGAGAGCCATAGGTATTTGTCTTTCTCTGACTTGTTTCACTTAGCATAATACCCTCAAGTCCCATCTGTTTGTCACAAATGGCAGGATTTCTTTCTTTTTTATGGCAGAATAGTATTTCATTTCATACATACACCACATCTTCATCCATTCATGTGTCAATGGATATGCAGTTGTTTCCATGTCTTGGGTATTACAGATGTTTCAGTGAACATGGGGGTGCGAACTCTTTGAGTTAGTGTTTTTACTTCCAGATAAATACCCAGCAGTGGAATTACTGGATCATAGGGTAATTCAATTTTTCATTTTTGGAGGAACCCCCGTGCTGTTTTCCACAGTGGCTGCACCAGTGTGCTTTCCCACCAACAGTGCACGAGGGTTCCTTTCCCTCCACATCCTTGCCAACGCTTCCTATTTCCTGTCTTTTTCCTCATAGCCATTCTGACCGGCGTGAGGCGGGATCTCACTGTGGATTTGATGTGCGTTTCCCTGGTGATGAGCGATGCTGAGCACCTTTTCACGCACCTGTTGGCCATCTGGATGTCTGCTTTGGAACATGTCTATTCAGATCCTCTGCCCATTTTCTAGTTGGACTGGTTGGGGTTATTTCTGCTATAGAGCTGTATGAGGTCTTTATATATTTTGGATTTTAAATATCCTTACCAGATATATGGTTTACAAATATTTTCTCCCATTCCATAGGTTGTCTTTTCATTTCATTGATGGTTTCCTTGGCTGTGCAGAAGCTTTCTAGTCTGGTGTAGTCCCATTTGTTTGTTTTTACTTTTGTTGCCTTTGCTTTTGGTGTCAAATAAAAAAAGTCATTGCCAAGATCAATGTCGAGGACCTTACCACTCATGTTTTCTTCTAGGAGTTTTATGGTTTCCGGTTTTACATTTGAGTTTTTGATCCATTTTTAGTTTATTTTTGCCTATGGTGTATTTCTGGTGCTTTCTTTTCTTGTAGTCTCCTTGTCTGGTTTTGGTATCAAGATAATGCTGGCTTGGGAAAATTTAGTTTGGAAGAGCTCCCCGTTCTTCTATTTTTTGGAAGATTTTGAGAAGGATTGGTATTGACTTTTCTTGGAATGTTTAGTAGAATTCACCGGTGAAGCCGTCTGGTCCTGGATTTCTGTTTTTTGGGTCAGACTGTGCATTTCCTGAAGGCAGAGATCACTGTATTCCAGCTCCTGGTACTAGAAGGTGCTTCGCTGTTGAACAGAGCAAGCCCTTCTTCAGTACGGCCTCATCACGTCAACCCATTCATTCCAACTTTGCTCGCATGGAATCGTGATATTTCTGAATAGGGCTGTGGAGGGAGAGTTTCTAAAATGACCTCCAACAGATGTACCACCCTAATGCTTCAGAACCTGTCAACATAATGAAATATCACTCCTGTGATTATAGTATATCATAGAGTACAATCAGCCATTTAAAGGAGAGATTAATCAGAGGGGCCTTAAGATGGTTACGGGAGGCATTAAAATTAAAGAACTTTCTCTGGCTGGGTGTAGAGGAGGAAGGTAGAGATTTGAAGAATGAGAAAGATTTGAGGCACCCCTGCAGCCTTTCCAGACAAAGAGGGCCACAAGTCAGGGAACACAGGCAGCCCCTAGGAGCTGAGAACCCCTGGCTCATAGTCAGCCAGCAAAAGGGGACCTCAGTCCTACAGCCATTCAGGACTGAATTCTGCCAACAACCGAAGGGCCTGGAAGTGGACTTACTCCCAGAAGCTCCAGATAAGAGGCTGGGCCATAGACACTGTGATTCCAGCCTGAGACTCTATGCAGTAAAGCAGCTGAGCTTGCCTGGCTTCCAAACTCTGAAACTGTAAGATGATGAATAGAGAGGAAATGCTGCTTTAAGCTGCAGAGTTTGTGGAAGACTAATACAGAGAACCATTGGGTGGGTGGAGGTGGACAGCGAGGAGTACTGCAAATCACATGATCAGATTTCAATTCTGATGTCAACCTACTTAGAAACGTCTGGTTTCCAGGCAGTTAGTAGAAGGGACGTGGGGGTCATTTGACCCTGGGGAAACAGGATGCATCTCAAGGCAGATCCAGTCCCAACCAGTGTAGCTACTGGGTGGACCCTGTTGTGACCCTGTTGTGAAGCCAAGCCTAGATTCAGGGTAAAATAAATCTGTAGTTAAGTAGTGACACAGGAGCCACAAACGTGGTAGGGACACAGAGCTCCTATTCCTACTCTAACCTTAACCTACCAATTTGGGAACAGCAGATCGAGGGAAGGGGCAAGATGACAAAGTCATTAAGTGTAGAACAAGGAACTCAAGCCTCCTAGCACCCAAATCTAATTTTCTTTGCACTGCTCAGCTTCCTAACCTCTGCCGAGCTTCAATATTGATGCTGTTCTGATTCACATGACATGACGCCCCAGACCGGCAGCAGCCAGTGGCTCCCACCATGAGCACTAATGTCCATCCAGGGCCAGAACCCGTCCCTGGGCACCTACCACCCTGCAACCCACTGTCTGTGGTCAGAGCTAGCCAAGGGAAGGAGGACATCTCTCCTTTTCCTCTCCCTCACTTGTCTCAGAGGGGTAGAAACAAGCCACAGCCCTGGGATGAAGTGACAAGGCTGAGAGGGGAGACTTCAGTCCACTGGGAACACCAAAGAAGCCTCAGAGACACAAAGTGAAAGTCAGCGGAGAAGCAGAGAGGAAGCAAGCAGCTCACAGACCAATGGGGGACCTCCCGGAGCTGCCATGTTTATTGTGATACTCGGCGTTGGTGGGCCCCACCTGGGCAGCTGAATTGCTTCTCCTGGGCTCTTATCAGGGTCCAGACAATGGCCATTTCTTCTCAAGGAGGTGTCCACTCTTTGGTTTCTTCTGGAAAGCCTGTGATTATGATCGGACGAACTGAAAAGCAACTCCTGCAAAAAGCTGTCTCTCCAAAGACTTATTTCTGGGGTGAGGTAGATTCCAGACCCATCCGTGTGCTCCAGAAGTCTGCTCCCTCTTCCTGGTTTCTTTGGGCTCTGCCGAATGGACTTCTGATTATAGCAGTCCCAGAGTGAGCCCAGCTTATATGTGAGGAGAGGAAATCAGCAGGGAACACTCACCTTATGATGCATAGAGAATGAGCTTCTCGCTGGAAATGCAAATTTTGAAGGATGAAAATCTCACTTCTGAATACATAATGGCCCCTAATTAGCTCACAGCTAATTAGAGCAATTATCAGGGGCCAGCACACTCTTGAAGTCTGTGTGCCTAGGTTTCCTTTCTCTAGGGAACATGTACCCAAATGGTTAAAATCCCTTGTCAGTGAAGATTGCATTTTCCCACGTATTAACATTGAACCAACTTTGGTTGTGTAAGTGTGGTCACATACATTCCCGTCTGTAGCCTTCTCTGTGAGCTGCTGCTAGTAGGATCTTAGCTCCACTCTGGCTCTGTAATGAGGAAGGACAGTCTGAGTCAAAGACATAGAGACACTCATCCACGGTGTAAGACGAGGGTCATGGGTGGGCTGGTCTGAAGTCCGTTATAAAGTCCTCAAGGTCTGAAAACACTAGTGTGACGCTAGGCAACACTAGCCACTTTTCTTTTTTGTTAGCGGAACTCCAAATTCATCCAGAGTGCAATGTGCCCACTCCCCGGTCACCATTTATTTGAACCAATCTGGAAAATCCTTTTCTCCAAGTTCCCAAAACTCCCTTGCAGCCAGAGAAGTTCCTGTGATACTTTTGGGAAAAAATGATCTAATGGGAAGTCCGCTATGTGGAGTCCAGGAAACCTTTGCTTTCCTGATAAAAAGTGGAGTAATACGGCAAGCACTTCCCCTTTCCCTTTCTTTCCACCTTGGATGTAGATGTGATGTCCGGGACCACTGCAGCCCTCTCATGAGCCATGAAGTGATCGGCATGAGGGAAGGGCCAAGAAATTCAGCCCTGTCCTTTTGAGTCACTTGAACCAACATCGAAAACTACCTTCAGTCTCCATACGTTTATTTNACATTTATTTGTTTAAAACTCTGTGGTCAGGTCTTCTATTACTTGTGATCAAACACACACCAACTTATCTAGGATGCTGTACTNCGTTTATTTATTTAAAACTCTGTGGTCAGGTCTTCTATTACTTGTGATCAAACACACACCAACTTATCTAGGATGCTGTACTTGTCAATTTACATTCCTATCTCACTGGATTTTTACAGTAGGGGTTTAATGCTTGTTTTGTATTTCCCACTTATGAATAAGTTAACTGAGCCAAAGTGCCTTATCCAAGATCATCTCACTGCTAAATCTCCAAACCAGAATTCATACCCAGTCTTTATCCTGGAGCCCGTTTCACCACTTCAAGAGCAAACAGCGTCCAGAGTACAAGGAGACTGTACCGCAGAGAAAGGGATGCTGCACCGTGAGGCTGGTGAGAGGTGTCGAGTCCAGGTTGTGGATAGTGATGTGCACCATGCCTGCCATGCTAGGGGGTCTGACCTGATTGTGTCGGTGACAGAGAGCAGCAGTGTGGGAAGACCTGCACTTAGCCAAAGCCGCTGCCATGCCCCCAAAGCCTCATGCGTGCTGGAGCTCAGTACATGTTGAATGAATGAATGAGTGAATGAATGAATGAACTGAGCAATAATTGGATAAAGTTCTCTAGGTACCTATGGAGAATGAATCAGAATAGACAAAGTTAGAGGCAAAAAGACCACTTAGGAAGTTATTGCCTCATCTATTCCACAAGAGAGACGTTAAGGTATGAACTAGGGCGGTGCCTGTAGGACTGGAGAGGAGGGAACAAATTCAAAAGCAATTCAGAAAACAGAATTGATAGGGACACAGTCCTCACATGTCCACCAACTTGTCTTCTTAAAAGAACATTTTTACTGGGCCACGTGGCTGACCACGATCCTCAGCGGTTTCTAACTGCCTGCAGAATACATCCTACAGTTCGCTGCCTGGTGTTCACGGCCCTTCATTAGCTTCCAGCTCTAAATCTTCTCCACGGCAATGACTCACCCAATGCCATGGAAGAGAAACAGAAGTTAATTCATTGATTCATTTGCATAACATTTAATCATTTACAAATGCCTCCATGTACATTATTTATTTGTTTGGATCCTCCCTCATTTGCTGTTTATTGTCTCCCAACAACTGCGTGGATTACACTGGGGCAGGATGGGGCAGTGACAAGTTACGTGGTCTTACAGATGAAGAAACCATGATTCAGAAAGACCAACTGTCTAGCTGACCCTTTGGTCAGACCCTCCCCATCTGCTGTCCCTGCAGCTTGGCCAGTTCATTCCTGGCCCCAAGGTCATGGTCAGCTCGCTGAGCTTATGGTCCCTGAACACAGCGGATGCCTGGTATCCACCCGGCTCTGTCCAGACCTGAGATGAACTCACAGTCAGATCCCACACCCCCGACAACTTTCCTAGAAAGAAAATTGAAGTCATCACTCTTAACCCAGAAATTGGTTTATAGCTCTTTGTCCCACACAGATGGATCATGGCACTCTGTCAAATATGAAACTTCTGAAAGCTTTTTAATGGACAAAGATGATTCTAAATCTTTCAAGAATCTTCTCATGATTATTGTTGCAAATATTTTCCCTCTGGCTTGAATGTATGTCAGTATCTGGAGTTTCTCACTAACTGCAATTCATCCTTCAAAACCCTGCACTAAGTCTGCCTCCTCCAGGATGCCTTCTGGAGTAGAGTTGGCTTGCTGCCCATCAGAGACTCATGCTTCCTTTCTATAGGTTTCAGCGGTTTTTGGAGAAAGTCTGCCTCATCAGTGACTGCATTTCCAACCCTCGAAAGGCTAGATGGGGCCGTGAGACTGTTCCTAACCAGTGAAATATAAGGGAAAGGGATAAGTGTCATGTCCAGGCCAAGAACTGGGTGCATCTTCCTGCATCTCTCCAGTCTCCCATCAGCTGGCTGGAGTGAAACCCTAGCAGCCACAACGTGTTGAAGATGCAGGGCTTTTATTGGACCGAACCTCCAAATGTGGGGCAGAACTTCTCCATCTCCTACTGCCTCACCCCAACTCCACTTCCCACAACCAAGGGCAGCTGCAGTCAGCGAGTACATGAGTAAGGACCATCTTTTATAACGCCAAGCCACTGAAAGCTTGGGTCTTATTGTTGTCACTGCGCTGCTAGGGCTAGCATTATTGTAACTAATACCCCCTTCAAACCCCTTCAGTATTGTTCAACGTTCCTTTCTTTCAGCCCGCTCACTTTATTAAGAAACTGCACTACAACGAGGCTCCACTGCTGCTCTTGTCCCCTGGTGACATGGCAGAGTCACTCATGTGTCCATCTTTCCTCCCAGCTCATACCTCCACCGGGGAAGGTATGGGATCTTTCCTGACTCTGCATCTCCTAGAACAGAGTGGCTAGTCATTTGTGTGTGCAAAATTAATTTCTGGATTAGTAGGTTAAATTCTATAATGTTTACCAGTTACAAAGTGCTTCTCCCTTATTGGGTTTCTGTTCCTATCCCCCTTAATCCAACATATAATTGTGTAAAATTATTTTGCCCTCTGAGCGGGGAGACTATGGTAACACAGTTCTTATTATCCTGCTTTAGCAAAAGAAAAAAAAACAGAAATAAACACCTTCGAGGCTCTGAGAGTCTAACTTGTCAAGATGGCCTGGCTGAGTACAGACACCAGGTACCGCATGGTCTGGTAGTCAGTAATGACAATCTCTAACTGTTTCCCATGTGGCATATGTGGTCAAGGTGCCCCAGTTAATGACTTGCCTTCTGATGTAGCAATGTTTTCTGCTTTTTGCTCTTTGAGGCATTATTAAGAGATTTCACTGCCTGGTGGTGTGTGAGGGAGGTATGTTGGTTCTGTCATCCTTGAGCCTGCCTCAGCCCAGCCTGAGCAAATGTCATCTCAGAAACCTGGGAAATTGTGTAAATTGTAGACAGAAGAGCAGGCGAGCCACTGCCCGGTTTGCTGCCTGCTGGGTGTGGTGCAGCCTCATTAACTCTGGAATCACAGGCTCATATGCAATACTAAATGCCGGAGGTCAGCAGCCCGCCGCTGGCACCGTCACCGTCACTGGGCATTCCCCTCCTCTGCCTTGCTTTCTCCCCGGGGGAATCTGACCTCCCTGCACAGCCAAGGGCTCCTGCTTTAGGAACGGGCACGTGATGCGGTGCTGGCCAATGAGATGTGAGGGGCGTCTGTGGGGAATGTTCAATGAGCGAGAAAACAGATGCAAGAGGAGGTGGCCCTTCTTTTTCCAGAGAATACGGCCAGGTTTGTTGTGATGCCTGGAACTGCTGTGGCTGACTTGAAAATGAAGGCGCTGGTCAGAGAAGAGTGGACCAAAGACACACGGAGAAGGACAGCTGGAGCTCCCAAGTGCCACTCTTCAAGGCTCTCCTATCAGTGGGCTCCTTGCTGTGCAAGATAAAAATCCTCTGGTCCATCTGATACAATTACACCCTTACTCCCTTTATTCTTCTCCTCCTAGGAGCTCTCTTAATGTTACTCTCTGGACCACAACTAATCAATATGTTGGCATCCTTTGTCTCCTCCAGGCTACAGGCCATCAATTTCCAACTGGTCTTCAACCAAGGATCTCAACCTTTAGATGCCTACAACTCTTTCCCTTTCAGAAGTCCCTTAGATGAACACCGCCAGCCACCACTGCCTTCTTCCCTTGACAGTCAGCAAGTGACGGGCTCCCAAAGTCTTCACAATGCCCCGTAACAGCTTAAAGATGCTAGAGCAGTCATCATCCCAATTCTCAGTGATTTGAGGTCCAATCACTTGAGGGGGGAATGTTAGGCCGTTACTTAAGCATGAGCAAGAAGGGAGAAAGCAGATGCTGGCTACACCCTCAGAGCCACACCCAAGAGCTAACAGAACCCAAGAGCTAAAGTCACAAAGGGACTTCCAAGAGCTGAGCGTGCACACAAAAGGTGCAACTTGTCCTTAAGGTCACAGCAAAAAGCTCATTAGAAACTCATAAATATACAATACATAAATAAATACAATCATAACAGAATGCAACATGGTCGGGTGCATGCGTAGAAGCCAAAATGTGGTATCACCAGCAGCTGTCCATCAAAGCCAAATTTACATACGCAGGAAGCAGGCTTAAAAGGCTGCCGCTAGCACTTCTCCGGGACCATTGCCACTCTTGCTCCGGCCGTGGCCCACTTTCTCTCTTGAACGTGTACAATACTTATCTCCTCGATAAACTCAATCTCCCCATTCTGGTCTTGGGTCTCCAAATCTTTGGTGCATCTGGGACAAGAACCAAGCTACTGCGTAACACATTAAGCCATCTTGGGTGGATGTCATGTTTACTTGCATCTGAACACATCCAAGACAACGCATTGCCAGTGCTGGTTAGCAGCTGAGTCTGGTTGAACATAACAGAAAACTAAGAGAAGCTTAAACAAGATGGGAAATCATTTCTCTTCTACGGCAGTAAGTCTAGATGTAGGTGATTCCTGACACTGGTTTGGTGGCTCAAGGATGTCAGGGCCAGGACCTCTGAAATTATCTTGGCTTTTCCCTCATATTTGCAAGATGAATGCTTCAGCTCCAGCCATCATACCTGAGTTCCAAGAATTAGGAAGGGACGGAAGGAGGAGGGCATGGTATCTATATCAGGAAAGTAAAACCCCAGAAAACAAAGACTGGCTTCAAGGATGGTGTAAAATACTAATCTTTGATCCATGCATAATGCCATGCTCAGCACGGGGGTTTCATTAGTAAGAAAGAGGGAAAGAATGTCCACTGCGTAGAAACACAGCAGTTTCTACCACGTCACTCTGTAATGTTCAGGGCTAACTTCCCATTGAAACAAAGGCAATCAGAATCCTTAATCGGGATATCCAGAACACAGTCAAAGTAAGCAAGTAGTGGTCAAAAGGTACCGTGCATGAGAGGTCTCTGACACCATAAAAAATCCAACAAAGAAGAAATTCTGACAAAGGAGACACAAATAATGGATCTGGACCATAAAGATCAGAGTTTAAACGGTGATCTGACCATGAACCACAAGAAGATTCTGACAAGGAGATGGTGCTTTGGCTCAGCCCAGGAGCTGTTGGGGCATAAACCAGTTGCAAGCATGGTCAGTCCAAGGTCTCCTGAGATGGCAGTGGAAAACCTGTCTGTATACAGAGGCAGGGTGCACAAAAGCAGCTCCAAAAATGCCATTTCAATAATGTCACTCTCCTATCCAAGAACTATGCTAGCCTGGTGCCAGATGGAAGCTGGAGTTCAAGCATGCACCTTCCCATTCTCCTGATTTTCTGATATACTGTATAAAGACACGTAAAATAGGAAAATCTGTATTGGTGCAATGGAAGGTGCCATCAAATGCTAGGAAATGTATGTGAGTTATGTAGAATGCAACTGGCTTAGGGGAAATTTCTAATCACCCCTAATTGGTAGACAGCATCTGAAGAGAAGCAAGTGGGAAGTGTCCCTAATAGAACTACAAACATCAAACCTGCAATGGAAGGGTTTAAAGACAAGTGGATCATAGGGTTGCTCAAATTTTAACTTTTTAAGGGACCTCCACACTGTTTTCCAAAATTGAGCTACCCTATTATCCAGCAATTATACTACTGGGTATTTACCCCAAAGATACAGATGTAGTGAAGAGAAGGGCCATATGCACCCCAATGTTCATAGCAAGCATTGTCCAACTAGCCAAACTGTGGAAGGAGCAGAGATGCCCTTCAACAGACGAATGGATAAAGAAGATGTGGTCCATACACACAATGGAATATCAGAAAGAACGATTACCCAACATTTGCAGCAACATGGACGGGACTAGAGGAGATTATGATAAGTGAAATAAGTCAAGCAGAGAAAGACAATTATCATATGGTTTCACTCATTTATGGAACATAAGAAGTAGGAACATGGGTAGGAGAAGAAAGGGGGGTAAACAGAAGGGGGAATGAACCATGAGAGACTCTCGACTCTGGGAAACAAACTGAGGGCTTCAGAGGGGAGGGGTGTTGGGGGAATGGGATAGGCTGGTGATGGGTATTAAGGAGGCCACAAATTGCATGGTGCGCTGGGTGTTATACGCAAGTAATGAATTGTGGAACTTTACATCAAAAACCAGGGATGTACTGTATGGTGACTAACATAATATAATAAAAAATATTATTATAAAAAAAATAAAGACAAGTGGAGTTGGGAGACAGGCACCCTTGTCCCTATATATTGTTTATGGACGTGCCCCTGTGTTGGGCACAAAGTGGTTGTCCGTAGGTGTCATCTCCAGCCTTTCCATGGAGCTAACTGGATATTAAGGAAAGCTGAGGTATAGCTTCAGTACGCACGAATGCCCGCATCAAGGGATGGTAGTCTGCTGGTCAATGAGCTGCCCCAACCAACACAGAAAAGAAACCGTTCTGCCCAAGTGTCCCCTACAGCATGACTCTGGCTGCCTCTCCACCTCCAGCTAGAACTCTAGCTTGAAAAACATCATCTCTCAACTTGCAGCAGCAAAGGCTGAGACAAAACCTCCATGGACAGTCAGAAGGGAGAAATCTGTGCATTATCGGGAAAGTGCCAGGTCTCAGAGCTCAGAACGAAGGGCCTCTGCATTCTCTCACAGCCCGTGCTCAGTGGGTGAGGTGGTGGTGAGTAAAGCAAGGGCATTACCAGCTAACACCCCACAACGACAGTGGTGCTGCGTACATGCGTATGGGGGTGCCCGTGGTCGCGCTGAGACCCTACCACACAGAGGGAAAGGCAATCATGCAGCACACCGGGAAGAGCTTACTGAAATCTGCCTGTGTCTGTAACTTCCCCACCCCAATCCCTCACAGATAAATGGACATCTAGTCTAACAAGCCAAACTACTATAAAACAATACTTTCTGTACTCTTTTTTCAAAGGTAAGAGATCTGAAAAGGATCCACACAGTTTTTAACCGCTTAAAACTCTATAATGGGAAGCCAGTTACCTCTCCCTGCCCAAATGAGAAAACAAACCAGTCCCTGAACATATGAAAAGATTAAGGTATTAAGAGAAAGGAATATTATCAATATTTATCACTTTGAATGTCAATGGTCTAAATGCACCACTTAAAAAAAGACTGTCACAGTGGACCCAAAAGCAAGACCCAGTTATATGTTCTCCACAAGAAACCCACTTTATATATAAAGACACATATCAATTAAAAGTAAAACGATGGGGGGGGGCGTGGGTGGATCAATCGATTGTGCACGTCCAGCTGTTGATTTTGGCTCAGGTTATGATCTCAGGATCATGAGATCGAGCCCTGTGTTGGGCTCCATGCTGGGCATGGAGTCTGCTTAAGATTATCTCTCTCCCTCTGCCCTTCCCTGTTTGCACCCTCTCTTTCTCAAAAAAAAAAAAAAAAGTAAATGGATGGGAAAAAATATACCATGCTAACACTAATCAAAAGAAGGCAAGAGTAGCTACATTGCCTTAAAACAGAGCAGACTTCCAAGTAAGAAATTTATCAGGGATATAGAAAGGCATTATGTAAGCATAAAGGAGTCAATTCTCCAAGAAGATATAATAATCCTTAGAATGTAAGTACCTAACAACAGATCATCCGTTTTTTTCCTGAGGCAAAACTGATAGAATACCAAGGAGAAATAGTTGAATCTATCACAGTTGGAGACTTCATCATCCCTTTATCAGAAATGGACAAATCCAGTAGGTCAAAAGACAATAAGGACATAGCTGAACTCAACCACACCATCAATCAAATGAATATATTTGACATCTATAGACTATTTCATACAACAACAGCAGAATACACATTTTTTCTCAAGCTCATGTGGAACATTCATCAAACACATTCTGGACAATAAAGTACACATTAAATTCCACATATGAGTGAAATAATATGGTATTTCTCTTTCTCAGTCTGACTTATTTCACTTAGCACAATACTCTCTAGGTCCATCCATGCTGTCACAAATGGCACAGCATAATGTGTAAACTTGTTGAATCATTGTGTCATGCACCTCAAACTAATATAACATTGTGTGTTAACTATACTCAAATAAAAAAAAATTTTAAACTCACCTTAACAAATCTGAAAGAATATAAATCATACAATGTCTGCTCTCAGACCATAGTGGAATTGAACTGTAGAAATCAGTAACAGAACGATAACTGGAAAATCCCAGAATACATGAAGAATAAACAAAACACTTCTAAATAATACATGGGTCAGAGAAGAAATCTCAAGAGAAATTTTAAAATATTTTGAACTAAATAAAAATGAAAACACAACTATCAAAATTTGTGGGATATGGTGAAAGCAGTGATTAAAGAGAAATTTATAACATCAAATGCCTATGTTGGAAAAGAAGAAAAATCTAAAATCAATCATCTATCAACAACACAAGAAACAACAGGTGTTGGTGAGAATGTGGAAAATAAGGAACCCTTGTGTACTGTTGGTGGGAATGCAAACTGGTACAGCCACTGTGGAAAACAGTATGAAAGTTCCTCGAAAAGTTAAAAATAAACTCAATTATCTAATTTCCCACCTTAGGAAACTAGAAAAAGAAGAGCAAATTAAATCCAGAGAAAACAGAAGAAAAGAATTAAGTATTAGAGCAGAAGCCAATGAAATTGAAAACAGGAAATCAATGGAGAAAATAAATGGACCCAAAAACTGGTTCTTGGAAAAAAAAAACAATAACATCAATAAGAATTTAGTCAGGCTAACTAGAAAACGAGAGAGAGGATGCAGATTGCTAATATCAGAAATAAAAGAGGGCACATCACTACAGATCCCATGGAAATTAAAAGGATAATGAAGAAATACTACAAACAACTCTATGCCCACAAATGTGATAACCTAAGCCAAAATACACCAATTCCTTGAAAGACACACAGGACAGATTACACACAGGACACAGATAAAACACACAAGAACAAATAGATGGTCTGAATAGGCCTATGTCTATTAAAGAAATTGAATCAATAAAAATAACCTTCCAAAATAGAAAACAACAGATCCAGATGGGTTCACTGGTGAAGTCTACCAAACATTCAAGGAAGAATTTACACGAATTCTCTACAATCTCTTTCAGAGGGTAGAAAAGAGGGACTACTTCTTAACTTACTATATAAAGCCAGCATTCCCCTAATACCAAAACCAGAAAAAAGATATTACAAGAAAAGAAAACTATAGCCCAGTATCTCTCATAAACACAGATACAAAAACCCTCAATAAAATATTAGAAAATTGAATTTTAAAAAAGTATAAAAAGAATTATATACCACAACCAAGTGGGATTTATCTACTTGGGAGATGCAAGACTGGTTCAACATTTCAAAATAAATTAATATGACCCATTGCATAATCAGACTAAAAAAGAAAAATCACATGACAATATCAATAGCTGCAGAAAAAGAATTTGACAAAATTCAACATTACTCATTTATGGTAAAAATTCTCAGTAAACTAGGAATAAAGAGGAACTTCTTCAACTTGATAAAAACTATCTACAAAAAACCTACAACTACATCACACTTAATGAGGAGAAACTCAAAGCTTTCCCACTAAGATCAGGAACAAGTAAGGATGTCCTCCCTCACCACTCCTTTTCAGAATCATACTGGAAGTCCTTGATAATTCAATAAGGCAAAAAAGTATATACAGATTGCAAAGACCTAAAACTGTCTTTGTTTGCAGATGACATGATCATCTATGTAGAAAATCCAAAAGAATTGACACCCCCCCCAAAAAAAATAGAAGCTCCTGGAACTAATAATCAAGTATAGTAAGGTTGTAGGATACAGGTTAATATACAAAAGTCAATTGGTTTTCTATTTATCAATAATGAACATGTAGAAATGGACATTAAAAACACAATGCCATTGGGGCGCTTGGGTGGCTCAGCCGGTTGATTTCAGCTCAGGTCATGATCTTGGAGTCATGAGATCGAGCCCTGCACTGGGCTCTGTGCTCAATGGGGAGTCTGCTGGAGAATTTCTCCCTCTGCCCCTCTGCTCCTCTCTTCCTAAAATAATAAGTAAGTCTTAAAAAAATAGTAAAAACAATGCCATTTACATTAATACCCCCCAAAATGAAACACTTAGGTATGAATCTAATAAAATACACAGAAGATCTATATGAGGAAAACTACAAAACTCTGATGGGTGAAATCAAAGAACTAAATAAATGGAGAGATAGTCCATGTCCATGGATAGGAAGACTCAGTATTGTCCAGATGTCAGTTCTTCTCAACTTGATCTATAGATTCAATGCAATCCCAATCAAAATCCCAGCAAGTTATTTTGTGGATATCAACAAACTGATTCTCAAATTTATATGGAGAGGCAAAAGACCCAAAATAGCCAACATAACATTGAATGAGTAGAACACAGTTGGAGGACTTGATGCTGCCTGACTTCAAGACTTATTACAAAGCAACAGTAAAAAAAAAACAAAACACAGTGTGGTATTGGCAAAAGAACAGACAAATAGGTCAACAGAACAGAATACAGAGTCCATAAGAAAACCCTATCAATCCAGTCACCTGATCTTTGACAGAGGAGCAAAGATAGTCTCTTCAACAAATGATGCTGGAACAACTGGACATCCATGTGCAAAATCATGAATCTAGACACAGACCTTTCATTCCCCAGATCTTACACAATCAACTCAAAATGGGTCATAGATCAAAATGTAAAATGCAAAACAGTAAAACACCAAAAGATAACATAGGAGAAAACCTAGATGACCTTGGGTGTCGTGATGCCTTTTCAGATACAACACCAAAGACACGATTCATGGAAGAAATAACGATTAACTGGGCTTCACTGCAAGTAAACCCTTCTGCTCTGGAAAGGCAATATCAAGAGAATTAGGAGACAAGCCACAGACTAGGAAAAAATATTTGCAAAAGACACATCTGACAAAGGAGCGTTATCCAAAATATACAAAGAACTCTTAAAATTCACCAATAAGGAAACAACCCAGTTAAAAAGAGGGCCAAAGACTGGGTGCTATAGAAGGCTGATGAACCACTGACCACTACTTCTGAAGCTAATGATACGTTGTATGCAAATTAATTGAATTTAAATAGAGAAATTAAAAAGAAAAAGAAAAGTGGGCCAAAGACCCTAACACCCCACCCAGGAAGATACACGATACCAAATAAGCATACAGAAAACTGCTCCACGTCATCAGGGAAATGCAAAATAAAACATCAGTGAGACACCACCACAGACCGAGTAGACTGGCCCGAATCTGGAACCCCGACAACCCCAGATGCTAGTGAGGATGGGGAGCAACAGGAAACCTCATTCACAGATGGCGGGAATGCAACACGGTGTGGCCACTTTGGAAGACAGGTTGGCACAAAAGCGCACATACTCCCACATACAATCCTGCAGTCACGCTCCTTGACATTTACCCAAAGGAGCTGAGAATTTACGTCCACACAAAAACCTGCCCATGGATGTGTCCAGCAGCTCTATTCATAGTCACCAAACTTGGAAGCAACAAAGATGTCCTTCGGTGAGTGCATGGATTATTAAACTATGTCTAGACGATAAATATCATTCAGCACTAAAAATAGATGAGTGTCAGGCTGAAAAGACACAGACGAACCTTAAATGCATGTTACTAAGTGAAAGAAATCGGTGTGAAAAGGCCAATATTCTATGATTCCAAAAAAATTGAAATTCTGGAAAAAGCAAAACTATGGAGACAATGAACTGATCAGTGATGGCCCGACGCGGCAGTGAAGGCAGAACGTGGAGGACTTGTAGGGTGGGAAACATACTCTGTACAACGTAATAATGGATATATGTCATTATACATTTGTCTAAACCCACAGAAGGTACATCAGCAAGACTAAGCCTAAGGTAAACTACAGATCTTGGGTGGTTAGCACATGACTATCTCGCTATCCCAGCACCAGTTGTCCAACAGACTATCCCTTCCCCCAACAACTGCTTTTGTACCTTTGTAAAAAAGTAAATCTACTATAGATTTAAGGATTAATTTCTGGACTCTTAGTCCTGTTCAATTAATCTATATGTCTATCCTGATTCTAGAACCATGCTCTTGATAACAATAGCTTTACAGGGAGTTTTGAAATTAGGAAATAAAAACTCTCCCTTTGTCCTGCTGTCACTGCGCTGGGGTGGGTCCTGACATCTTTCCGAGCCGCTGAACGAGTGTAGACTGTGGAGCGCAGGGGGTGCAGACTCCCAAAGGACCCCGGACCTGCTGGCGCTCGCTCTCCAGAGGAGCATGTGTGCCGGGCGGGCGAGGGGGTCTGCGCGTCCAAGCAGCACACCGTGTCGGGAAGAGGCGGGTCGTGAAGCAGTGCGCGTGTGAGGCTCACGCACACACACTAGAAAACCCACACACGGCACCGCTAGGACGCAGGCAGCAGTAATTTGGAGCAGGACTATTTCCTCACAGACACTGTTTCCAATGCAGGGTGTGTGAGGTTAACAGAAAGTGGGCACTTACAGTTGGTGATGCATGGGGGCCATGGCTCACCCACGCTGGTGCAGGGGTGAGTCCTGCTGCTCTGCGCCGACATACAGGGAGACCGAGCCATGCAGAGAGCCGAGAGCTCGCGTTCCAGAGCAACACGGACAGTCTTGCCTGTCCCGCTGCTCCCCACCAGCTCCCCAGTTCTGGGATCACTTCAGAGACCAACAACGCATCTGGCGCGACCACCCGGCTGCTCCACGACCAGGACGGTGCTGACGCTCCTTCGTGGCGGCCACAGCAGGGAAGGGGGACACGAGCGACCAGGCACCAGCCTCTCCGCATGAGTTACTTTATTTAAACTGCACAATCCCTTGTGAGGCATGTATTATCATCCTAATGTTTCCACCGAGGAAAGGCAGGCACAGAGGCATTAAGACCCAGCAGCACACAGCTCTAAGTGTAGCCCTGGGATCCGAACCTGATTCTAAACCCAAAAGTGGACCTTGCGCCGGCATCAGCTCCCAAGGCCCAGCTGGTCCCAGGACCTCCGAACCTCTTTTCGGGGTGGACCTTCCTCTGCCTGTGAGCGGGGCCCCCCACGTCAGCTGCGCCGTGGAATCACCGGGAAGCTGTTCACAAACACAGCAGAGAAAGGACCGGAGATGGCTCGTGGTTTTAATCTGAATGTGCAGCTGAGACTGAGATCCGCCGCTTGAGAGCCCCTCCACCTCTTTCTGCCCCTTCGCACCCCGACTCTGCTCTAACCCCACGGAAATAGTTGGGGCTCTCCCACATGGGGCGTGTCTGCTCACATCGCAGGGCCTTTGCACTCGCTATGCCCCCTGATTAGAAACTTCTCTGTCTGCGCATCCCGCATGCCTCAGCCCAGAGTCACCTCCTCTACGGTCTCTCCCCAGAACTCCTGGCAAGGTTTGGGCCACATCCCCCCTCAGGCCCTTGCGCACAAATCTGCTGCTGTCATTTATCCCGAGCTACCTGTATGATTATTGTCCCGCCGTCCCTTCTGGAACCTGAGCTCTGTGAGGACACAGGTGGCCATTCTCCGACGTGTTCTTCATCACAGGAGGCCGTCCGAGAGAGGGAACAGGCCCCGGATGTATTTGTTAGATGCATACGTTCTACTTTCACAGCAATAAAAACTACTACCTGGCTGGCAAGGAAGCCCCGCTTACTTGTGCTCTGATTCTGCTATTTCTACCTACGGTCAGCTTGACCTTGAAACCGCACAGGTCGTGGTCAGGTTCCTTCACTTACCAGGTGACCACCATCCCAATTTTGGTTCTGACATACGGAGAACAACAACATAGCCCCAGGAGAGAGCTGGCCTTGCAAACTCAGCCCCTCCAGGTCCCAGCTGGGCCCTCCCATGCCGGCCTGCTGGCCTTACCCTGGGCTCCTGCTGGCCTTCCACTCCATGCTGGGAAACATCGGTTTGTGGGGTTCAAAATTCCCAGAAGCGCCCCGACTTGCAATGAGTCCTGTGAGCCTGTCTCACACATCCTCTCTTGAGCTTCTAAACTACTCTTAAACTTGGCATTAGTATCCTTGTTTTACAAATGAAGAAACAGAGGTGGAGAGAACAAGGGACTCGTCCTGCATCACAGAGCTAACCGGAGACAGAGCAGGAGTCCAAGGCCAGGTCCCCTGACTGCACCAACCACACCCCTGTCACTTGGTGCCGCCAGATCTCACCGAGGGCACACCCGAGGAGTCCCAGCGGGCTTCTCTACTCCTCAGTACTGACAGTCCTCTGCTGAGGGGACAGTCGCTGGCCTCCACCTGCTACACCCTAGAAATGGCCAACTCATCCCGGGGACACAGTCAGCTCTGGTGCTTGCAAGTGTGAGGCTGTGACCCCATCCTGGTCACAGATGCTGCTTGAAAACAACTGCAGCCGAGTCTGGTTACCTTACGGGGGGAAGAAGGGCATGCGTGGGAAGGATACCGGACAGCATCAAATCCGCGGGGCCTCTGGATCGCAGTTCGGAAGGAGGGAGATGGACCAAGAGAGGCCAGGCTGCCAAAATCATATCATGGGAAGACTTCATTCATTCCTCCCACAAATATTTAACTTAACAGCTATGGATTGAGTGCCTACTGTGTGCCAGGTACTTGGGACATATCAGCAAACAAAACAGACAGAAGTCCTCATGCCCGTGGAGTTTACACTCGAGGTATGAATAAGCAATAAATATAAAACAATAAGCAAATAACACGGGATGTTAAAAGATGGGAAATGTAGCCTTTTAAAAATGCAGAGCAAGGTACGGGGGTGAAAGGTGCTGGAAGTGAGTTTGCCGGCAGGGCCTCGGGAAGCTGAGTCCAGCTGAGCCACACCGCCCACCAGGTCACTGCCCACGGGGACCACCTGTGTTGCCGCCTCCCCGAGACATGGGACGTTGCTGTTGGGGGAATGAATCTATGTCCCCTGCCTCTCTGCCCCGCCAGCTCCAGCCTCACGGTCTCCGGCGGGAGCAGGCGCTCGGACCGGCCTGGGTGACACGACCGACGGCACCCCCAGCTCCCAGGACGCGGGACAGCAAGCGTCTGGCCATTTCAACTTCTGTAGTAGGCATTGGGTGCCCCATCCCACGTGAGATGCCCGTCAGGAAAAGTAAAAGCGTGCCCGGGGTGAGGACATAAGCCAGAAATTGGGCCAGCAGCAGGGCGGGCGGGAGGAATGCAGGACGGACGCCAGAGCCCGTTAGCAGGTGCTGAGGAGACAAGACTCCCGTTAAAGATCCTGGTTTCAGAGGCCGGCTCAGTTGGGCCCATTATGTGTCTTCTCATCAACACATCCTTTTTAAAAAAGCCAACAAACTGTAAATAATTCTGTACAAACTAAGTTTCCACTCCAATGAGTCCGCGTTCAGTAAAGTCTGTTGTAGAAAGATGAGCCATTTATGTGGCTGTTCCCATGAGCAGAGCCGAGCATCCTCCTGAGACGAGTAGGACAACCGCGAGGGCGCAGAGGGTCATCGTCCGGAACACAGTGTCCCTCTCCCGTGGGGTGGGAAACACTGCCTCTGGCTGCTCGCCTCCACACAGAGCCGTGATTCATCCCCTAATGACCACCAAGATGCAGTCCAGTCGTGAAGGGTAACACAAAACACCCAAATCAGCAGAGAAACGAGCACTTGAGCTCCTTCCCTTTCCGTCCCTCTAGTTAGGGACCATTTGCATTCATCATTTATGAGATGTTCACATGGGCCGGCGGAATCCCCACTCATACCCCACTCACACCCATCCGGCATGCACCGTTGCAGCCATCCCTCTGCATGTGGTGGCATCTACCAAGACTGACCCGAAGCTCGGCCACATGGACACTTAGGATTTTAATTCGTGCCAGTGGAGGCTTTGGGGCAGTTGGCCCTTCTTCCACAGAAGTCATGAAAGTCACACAGAACTTGGAAGTGACCTTGTGGGGCCTGGAGCCCACTCCCATGTCCCGGGATAGAAACGAGGCCCGAAAGCAGTCAGGACACAGGGCACGCCCAGGCCTTCCTGGCTCCTGTGCTAGCCCCCAAGGGGAAGAACCCGACACATCAGGATGGGCAGCCCCCAGGACCGCTCGATCCAACACACAAGGAATGCAAGCCCCATATGTGATTAAAATTCTCCGGTAACCACATGATTTTTAAAAAGCCATTGTCATGCTTAGTCTGGAGTGGGGACCCCGGGGAACCCTGGGTTTGCAAATGCTGTGCTCAGACTCTGGGGCACAGACCCCGGGGAACCCTGGGTTTGCAGGTGCTGTGCTCAGACTCTGGGGCACGGACCCCGGGGAACCCTGGGTTTGCAGGTGCTGTGCTCAGGGTCCCCAGACCCACACTGCTGTGTTAGCAGATGACCTAGGAGAGACTCTGTGGCCTCTTGGGGAAACGGAGAAATCCTGAGACAGAAGAGAAACCCTTCTTGGTTTCAGTCCTGCAGGATTCGTGCCCGTCTGTGCCGGCTGTCTTGAGTTCCCAGCCAATGAGCATTCACTCGAGTGGAGGAAATCCGGCATCAAGGGTATACTTGTGCTCCCAGGTCCTGCAGAAAACCAACAGTCTCCCAGCCCCGGGGCTCCCCTGAAACCCCGAGGAGAGGCCATGACTTCTGCCATGTGCTTGCCCTTACGGGTGTGGATTTACCCTGACTTGATTGAGCTTCTCCACTCCGATGGAAGTGTGAAAATCCACCAACCCTGTTCTTGTTTCCCTGGAGTTGGATTTCTCTGGACACCAGTCCCTTAACCAGAACTAAGAGGATGAAGGCAGAAAACAACCAAAATTGTACTTACCTTCTGTCCCCTGTGCTCAGCAGCACATGCACTTGAACCCGGGGTTCAGGGTGTGCACACGTGAGCCCTAAGCCCCAGGGACCGGAGTCTTGTCCTCCCTGCAGTCTAGGAGGAAGAAAGGAGCTGCCTTCCCCCTGTGGGACTCGGAAGCTCCCTGACACCCAGAGAGGGAGTCTCTCCCTCAGCCCAAGACCACACGCCTGCAAGCTAAGGTCCGGGCCCAGGCTAGCCTGTCTGGCCCTGAGATGAACACAGGGCAGGGTCTCGCTGGGGTGACCGCCTGAGCCACGAGATGCACTTGTTCTAAAGAAGCCTGTGCAGTGAGCATCTGCGTGAACCGACTGCACGCCTACAGACGTCAGCCAGGGGATCAGCTGTTGCAGATCTCAAACACCAGACAGTCTAACTAAACCCTCCGACCTTGCCGTGCCAATGAGACCTTGCCAGGCAGGATTCCGGTCCCCGTCCCCGCGACTGTTCGTAGGGTGTCCCAGGCTGCCCAGCACACGTGGAAGATTCAGGAAGATGCCTGATCACACCCCTCTCCATGCCGCATTGTGAGAAATGTACCCAGGAATCTCACAGTGATCCAACTATCAGCTTTACTGCTGGTGTGGCTGCGTAAGATTGCAAATCCCATGTGGACCCAAAGGCAAAGCCGCAGGCAGAGCATCTGAATAAATGCAGGGGGCCCCCCGCCCAGCCCCACCCTGCCCCCCTGGGGGTCATGCCTGCCCACGTTGCTTGTCACGTGTGGAGGCGGAGGAGAGAAGGCAGGTGGTCACCAGAGTCCAAAACAGCAACGGGGATGCAGAGGGTCCGGCAAGAGTGCACCTGTGTGATGGCACTTCTCCAAGTCTTACCCAGGAGAGGGAACAAGCCCCCCCGTCCCATGGGCAGAGCCAAGAGAGAATGGAGACACAAGCAGAAACCATTCGCAGCAAGCTCTGGTGGCTCAGGCAGTCCCATGGGGAGAGGAAAGGGATGTGTCCACCTGTAAAAATACACAAACAGCTAGCTCGAATGCAAGTATCTCGTCAGCAGGTAAGAGGGAGGTGGCCCCAGGGGTCTCTTGGACCCGGAGAAGCTAACTGACTCATTCAGGATAACAGAACCCAAGCCTCCTGAGATCCCAGACCTCTCGGCACCCCAGCGCATGCTTTATTCTGGGACCACGTGTGTTTGCTTGTTTTTACGCTAACAACCCTGAGCACTTGCCATACGCCAAGCACAGGGCATCACACTTAATCTACACATGAATCCTATGAGGTGGGGACTCCTTTGTGACCATATCACAGAGAAACTTGCTCACGGAAACGTTAAAGCACTTACCCAAGATCACAGAAAATGACGACGTCAGTCTGTCAACCAAGGTGGTCTGGCTCCTGGCTGTGTGCACTGCCCACTCCCGAAATCCAGACCCATGCCTCCGTTACTGTACTGCCCCACTCCTGCCCAGGCATGGCAGGGGGTTCGGGGGACCATCCAGGAACCCTCCCACCCACCTGCCCAGGACGACGCGGAGCTCCTCTCCTCCTGCATTCACAAAGACACCACCAGACGGCTTCTTGGCTCTGAGGGAGCGTGGTGAGCAAGACGGCGTCCCTGCCCACGGAATTCACAGTTCTCTCAGGAAGACCAACGGGAAACCGAGTTAAGCGGAGGCAGTGAGAACATAATTAACTCTGGCATTGGGCGGAGTCCTGGCGGGACTCACATGACACACGCAGACGGGGGCATCTGAAGAGAGACTGAGACAGGGACTGTTGGCAGGGGTGAAGGCAGAGATTAGCCCTGAGACCCGGGATGGCCCGCCGCTGTCACCCTCTCTGCGTGGGTCGGGCAGGGCAGCCTCTCGACACGGCTCCCCTTTCCAGACTCCAGCACCTATTCAGTACCTCCAGGAGAGGGAATTTTTAAGAACAGTGTCTGTGGACTGCTCACAGGATCCCTGTGAGATCCACGGAGAAGAGCACAATGGCAATTTTTAAATTTTTTCTTTTATTTTTTTAAAGATTTTATTTATTTATTTATTCATCTAGAGAGAGAGAGAGAGAGAGAGCGCAAGCGAGCATGCTGGGGAGGAGAAGGAGAGAGAATCCCAAGCAGACTTCCCACTGAGCATGGAGCCCCACATGGGGCTCGATCTCATGACCCCAAGATCATGACCTGAGCCAAAACCAAGAGTCAGACGCCCAACCAACTAAGCCACCCAGGTGCCCCAGCCATTTCTTTTTAGTTTTCTTGGTTGCACGATGTATTTGCTGAGTACAATTTCGACTTCTCCTGAGCTGCGTGGAGCTCCAGCTCTTATGTGGGTCACATGTTGACATAAAATCACGCATTCTGTAGGATTCTGTAGGACACTTGGTGGAGGCAGAAGATACAGAGAATGGGTCCTGCTGAAAATATAGTTTGGAGCCAGAGTATTCTCGTACTCCGTGGATGCCTGCCAGGGAAATGCACAGAAAGTCCTGGGTCCAACCCAAGAACTGAGGGGTGGACCGGGGGTGGGGAGGGGAGAAGATGTGCGTCCTCCCTGGGGAGGGGAGCAGGCAGGCGGATGGATCCAGGCAGCAGTGTGCAAGGACTGAGGGATACACAGCTGGTGGTCCAAGGGAGGGCTGCCTAGAGCCCACGGGGCCTACCGGAAGGAGTATAGATCAAAGAGCTTAGTGGGATTAATTCCAAAAAGGGCAGAGCCCCCAGCTGGCATGAGACACCACCAAATTCTCTCAGTAAAGGGCACCCTGCCATCTCAGGTGAGCCAGGAGTAGAAGCCCAATGACAAAATGAGCTCACCAAAGTCAAGTCACCCGAGTCTGATTGGAGGGCTGTGTTCCCGTTTAGACAGCGCTTTCCTGGCCTCGAGGAAGTAGGGAATCTCAGGGTGGTCATCCGGGAGAAGGTGGGCCTGGCACTGAGCATTCTCACCTGTGCCCTCGGCACTCCCATGTCCAGATGCCTGTGCACAGGGCACCCGTCAGCGTGGGGACCTGCCCTGTGGCTGCATGGGCATTCAGGAGCAGATGCTGGTAACTATCCTCGCTACGGGGGATCGCCTAATCTAGGTTCCTGGCTGGAGTCTTGAAGGGAAAGTCAGATATAAACTTTTGAGGCTGAATGAATTTATTTTTAATTAAACCAAGTACCCGAGTACACCAAGCCTTGGAAAGGTAGTTCTGTTTAACTGATGTTTCTGTTATTCGGCCGGAATTTAATGAGCCCCTGTCTGAAATAACATCACCAAGAATGCTTGCAAATCATGTTTGCTGAGAGTAAGCAGCCGGATCCAACACGCCCCGCTCAGAAATTAGCATNAGTCTTGAAGGGAAAGTCAGATATAAACTTTTGAGGCTGAATGAATTTATTTTTAATTAAACTAAGTACCCGAGTACACCAAGCCTTGGAAAGGTAGTTCTGTTTAACTGATGTTTCTGTTATTCGGCCGGAATTTAATGAGCCCCTGTCTGAAATAACATCACCAAGAATGCTTGCAAATCATGTTTGCTGAGAGTAAGCAGCCGGATCCAACACGCCCCGCTCAGAAATTAGCATAGTGCCTGGAGAGTAATTACACATCATTACTTTAGCACCAAAATGTCCCACACAGTGGAAAAAATAACTGCACACAGAATTGTCTAGACATCCTTTTCAACAATGGAATTCTCAGTTTAAATGGAGGGTGGGAGATAGGATCGGGAAGAACACAGTGTCCGTGGTAGTGTTCGGGACGGACTTGCCTTGAAGCCCCACAGCGGTGGTTTACAGCGTCAGGGTCTTGGTTTCCACTACGAACAGAAAGTTCTTTCAGGTTGACCTGAGAGGTTCATATTCCCTCTTTAATAACTTCATCTGACTTGTTGCAAAGTGGGTGTTTATCCGAACTGCCCGCTCACTCACACCGAAGCCCTGCAAACCCAGCTAGCCAAGGTTTCTAGTCTCGCTCACTTGTGAGTGCACATGCATGCACAACACCCCAACACACACGTGCACACACAGATACACACATCCACGTACCCACACAACCATGCACACACAGATACACACCCACACACACACCCAGGCTTAGAGCAGGGTTTCTCAGCGTGGCATGCTTTATAGTCGGGGCTGGATAACTTCGGATAAAAACTGTCCCGTGTGCTGGAGGACATCTAGCAGCATCCCTGGCCTCTCCCGCCTGCTGCCGGGAGCACGCTTCTCAAGTTCTGGCAACCCCAAATACCTGCGGACATCGTCAGACGTTCCCCAGGGGCATCAGTGCCGAGGTGAGCACGTTCAGTGTAGACAGCCTGATGCCCCGAGGTGAGCATGTCCAGTGTAGACACTGCAAGTGTGCGTGGAGCCCGGCCTCTTTCTCAAGGTAACTGTGAAGTCAAGTGTCTGACTCCAGAGAGAGACCTGCACACTTCTGCTCTGTGCTCTGAGGCGGGTGCCGGCAAGGACCCCCTCAGCCTATGCGACTGGTGCGAGGAGATCCTGAACCAGCATTGAAGCCCCCCCGCCCCGTTTAATTCCACTGTGACTCAAGTACTGAGAGGAAAGTGCACCCAGCTACGAAGTGTCCGACAGGAAGCCAGACATAAATCTGGCTGGAGAGCGGGGCCATGGTGCTCTGGTGGAAGGCCTCCCTGCTCCGAGGATGAGGTGCAGCGGGAAGGGCCCTGGCACCAGCTAGAGCCTGCTCACCCACGTGGGCAACCCCCTAGGGTCACCTTGTCTTTGCAGAGTTAGGCACAAGTGATGCGAACTCTCTTCCAGGTCCAGAGAGGGACTTACTGTGTGCGAGTCCTGGCGGCCTTCCATTCTCACAGGCCACCCTCTCTGGCTCTCCCTGCCTCACTCCCATCTCTGCCCACTCGTCTCCTCCCCCAAATGCTGGAGACTCTCTCTGCGGCTTTCTCAAAATATCCTTTTATTCTCTCTCTGTTTCTCTTTCTCTCTCAATCTCCCTCTTTTCCTTCTTCTCTTTCCTTCCATTTGTCTATTAGTGTTCCCGGGCCATTGCCTACAGGAGCAGCTCACTGGGGGACCTTAAAAATCATCAGGAGGGTCTCTCATTGGCCACGTGACTTGCTCACAAGCACACACCTAGTTAACATGAAAGTTGCTCCCACAGTGCTGCCCATATGTATATCATTGAGCTGCATGGTCCTATCCGTCCTTCAGGACTGCCAATCCCACCTCACCTACTCCGTGAAGTCTTCCAGGATGTCCCCTTCCTCTGAAGAGCATGGGACCTGGGTCACTTGCATGAGCTCTGCTGCTGCCTGCATTGGTATCTGGGTTATATGACCCGAGGGAGGTTCCTGCAGGCACCACACGTGTAATACCATGGCCAGAATTAGGGTGAGACAAGAAGGAACCCAGGGCCAACCCTGAAGGAGGCACTCACTCTCAGGGTCACACAAGCACAGGGTCCCCCGTCTCCCCCTGCTCCCAGCCTGATAACACCCGATGGAAAGAGAGATCTGCCATAACCTGTATCAGGTCTGCATGTACTGCCATGCTCTGAATGGCTCCAGGTGGCGGGTGGACCACGCGAGGCCAGCCATGCGAGGCCAGCCACGGCTAGCTGAGGCCACAGCACTCTTAGCCCTCCTCCTTCTGACGCCCCCTGCGAAAGGTGCCATTCGGAGTGCCCGGACAGGGCCAGGAGGAAAGCGCACCCCACAGGTGCCCCCTCAAAGCATCACATGCAAGGAGGGACCCCTGGACATCTGCCACCACCTTCTAAGGTGGGCATCTATGAGGGGCACAGTCCCTTTACCGAATTCCATTTTCTGTCCCTTCCAAGTAGTGATTTATTAATAAAATGTGCATCCATGCAATCATTTGAAATTCGATGAAAAAGTAAAAAGAAATGGGATGAACGAAACAGACCCATCTATCATTTCCGTTGTCTTAGGGTCCAAAGCGCTTCCTTCCACTTGTGTTCACAGCTGGGTGCTCCGACTCCCAGGCTGAGCTGGCCAGCAGCCGAAGGCGGCCAGGCAGCCAGCAACCCCTGCGCTCCATCGGGGTTCCACAGACCAGCAAGTTGCTCAGGCTTCATCCCAACCACCTGCGAGTCACCCCTGCAGGGGGTGAGGAACTGACTTAGACATCTGCTTGCAGCAGTGCCAACGGGACTGAGGGGCCCATCGACTGGGGGCTGAACCGGTCTGACTCCAGGCTGCTCCAGCCCCCAGGGGGACGCATGATTCTAACGTCCAGCTCCCTGGACTTGGCATTGCTCAAAACAGCCATCACACCGTTTGGGTCTACAGGACAGTCCCCAGGGGTGACCCCTGTGTCTCTTCTTCCAAGGCAGGCCATGTCAGGAGCCCTCATTAGGTCACCTTGACGGGCCCCAAATTCCTGGCCTTCCTTCTCTGTGCCCGTGAAGCTTCTGACCAGTCAGGAGCCACAGCCATAATCCATCTGCCCCCATTTCTAGCTTTTCTTGTCCCCTCCCCCTCCCCCATCTGACACTCTGAAATCTATGGTAAGATCTCTGGAGCATGCACAGCAAAAGCCCAGTGGTTCAAAAACCACCCAGAGTATTGAGCTGATGAGATGACTTCAAGAAATCAAGAGGTCCTTCATCCTTTCCGGCTGACACGCAATCTCACCAATCATGTCGTCACAGACCTGTGCTCCTTGATGTTCTTAGGACAACACCTCCTGCAGTCCTGTCAGAAAGCCAGAGACGATGACGCACCACGTCACCATAACCACGAACCAATGAGTAAATGAGGGGACGCTACAAAGGCCAGACAGCCAAGGCGGAGAGAAGCAAAGAAGGGCAGGCACCGGCTCGTCTCAGGGCTTTGGATGGAGGACTCCGAGGGCCGAGTGGGACGGGACGGGCTCAGCAGCAGGCCCGCAGAGCTGGGAGCTGGGAGGAAGGGTCCAAGGAGGACAGGGACGACATGACTACACCTTCACCGTGTCTGGACCTGTGGTCCACTCTGTTTGACGTAGCCTTGCCCCCTCTTCTGTCTGGAGAACACTCCCTGTCATCCCGCAAGGCAGTTTGGATCCATCGGAGGACAGCACTGGGTCACATGCTCCTGAAGCCAGATGCTCGCTCCTCTGTGGGTCGGCTTTGCCAGCATCTACCGCTTTCCCTTTTCCATTCATCTGCTCCACTGTGAGGGCTGGGTCTCTCAGCCTTACTGACTCCACCCAGGCGACCCTGACAGAAATCTATGCCTAGGAACCCAAACCTCCTGGATGTAAGGATTAGGGCACCTCAAGACCTCCGAAACAGCCCAAATCCCTGACATCTCGACTCTGAGCCTGAGCAGTTTGGTGTGTCTTTGACCCTACACCTGCTCCTTTGTGCATTCTCGCTCTTTTCCAGGTAGCCAGTAACAGGCGTCCCCCTCAGGGTGGCCCTGCCTGGGACCCTACAGATAAATGTCTCCCACCCAAAGGAGTCATGGAGGCAGCCTGTTAAATCACAGCCTAGGAGTTATAGCAACTTACTTAGCTGGATTTGGTGCCATTCACAGCGTTATCTCTGAAAGGAGGGATGACATGGAGAAGGAGATACAAGGGACTTTTACCTTTGTACCTTGTTTGAACAGTGTTTTTGAGACATAATTCACATACCATACGATTCACCTACTTAGATTGTACAATTCGGTGTTTTTTTTAGTATATTCAGAGTTGTGCAACCAACACCACAAAACATTTCAGAACATTTCAGTCTCTCCAAAAAGACACACTGCACTTCCCATCCCCCCAGCTGTTACGGCACCTTCTGTGGTGACGGGTCCCTGGCTGAGGACTTCACATAAATGGCATCACACAGCACCGAGCCTTCTGTGTCTGGACTCTGTCACTCAGGACAACGTTTTGGGGGCCCATCCAACCCACTGTCTGGATACAGCACATTAGATCAACCCGCTCATCAGCTGAGGAGTATCGGGACTCCGTATGCATGTCGGCGGTTCACATACTACGTGTTTATCTGTGCGCACGCACGTTTAGGCTTTGCTGTGGGCCTGTATGCTATGTCCCTTATTCGCAGGTCAGGGAACGTCAGCGCCTACGTACTTCTGTGAAGCAGCCTCACCCTCCCGTCGGCAACGTGTGACGGTGGCGCTTTCTGCACACGCTCACCAACACTTGTGATTCCCTGTGTGTTTTCTTCCAGACGGACCAGTGGTTGTGAAAAGTAACTGCCTTTTTGTTACTGGGTTCTAAGAGTTCTGACAATCAGGCCCTTTGCACCTGACCGGCAAGTATTTCTCCCACCCCCGGGGTCATCCCCTCGCTGTCTCAACAGCATCCTCTTGGACACAACATGTCTCATCTGGATAGAGTCCACTATCCCTGTATTTTCTTTGGTCACGTGTGCTGTCAGCATCATGTCTAATAAACCATTTCCTAATCCGACATCGCGAAGAGTCATTCCTATGTTTTCTTCAAAAAGTTTGATGATTAAAGTCCTTTTATTCCTTTCGAGTTAATTTTCACCCATGCTTTGAGGCAGGGGTCCAACCTCGTCCTTCTGCAGTGGACATCCAGCTGGTCCAGCAGCATGTGTTGAAAACACTGTATTTCCCCCAATGAACTGTCTTAGGGTCTTTGTCAAATCTCAACTGACCATAGACACAAGGGTTTATTCCTGGGCCCTCAGTTATACCCCATTAACTTATATATTTATCCCTGTTAGTGTCACACTCTTTCCATTATTGTAGCTCTGTAGTGAGTTTGAACCTGAGAAGTGTGAATTCTTCAATGACTTTTTCATGGCTATTTCGGGTTCTTTGCATTTCTTTTTTCTTTTTTCTTTCTTTCTTTTTTTAAAGATTTATTTACTTAGAGAGAGAGAGAGTGGGGGGAGGGGCAGAGAGACAGGATCTTCGAGCAGATGCCTCACTAAGCACAGAGCCCCATGCAGGGCTCGATTCCACGACCCCGAGATCATGACCTGAGCCAAAACCAAGAGTCAGATACTTAACCGACGGAGCCACCCAGGAGCCCTGGGTTCTTTGCACTTCTATACAAATTTTAGGACCAGCTTGTCCTGATCCAAAATGGCAGCTGGAGTTTTGGTAAGGACTGCCCTGTTGTAAATCTTACTCGTCCTTGTTTTGCTTCACTTGGTCTGAATGACGGGATTTTGATTCATGGAGCAGGAGACGTGGTGTAGTTTGCCCCTGTGATGCCTCCAGACACCCTGAAGTCTACAGAGCGCCCCTCAACAGCCCCCAAGCCAAACCAGTCTGTCCTCCCCTGTGTCACCACATGTATGCACAGACCACAGCTAAGGGGCAGGCAGTCTGAAGGAGGAGACAAAAGGTCCTCCCCGGCCCCCTTCGAACACTCTTCCAAACTAGAAACCCTATCTCGTTATCGTAATTAAGGTTCTGAAGCCACGAGGGAAATAAACCAGACCTTTCACTAAACCGTATCAGTTTGAATCTGTGCCTGCCACACACTCAGCCCCCAACTCGCCCCGCAAAGACTTTAAACTCCTAAAGCTCAGTACGTCCAGAGAAGGGCTTTTCCAGTCTTTCAACAATGGTTTTCCAGGGGAGCCTCGCGAAAGCTGCCGCTCAGCCCTGGGGCTTCTGAAGGGACAGGAGGCATAATAAAGGAGGAAGGCACAGTATGTTGGTCAGATTTGCATATGCAAATTAGGCGAGCATCCCTAACTTCTCCTCCCCAGCAAAAATACGCTAGGGGAAGCCTCAGTCTGATTAAATTTAAAAATATTCACCTGGACCTCAGCTGTTTTTTGGTAAGTTAATAGCTGGTATATCAGACTGCATCAGATATAAAATCATTCTCACATCTGTGTCCTAAAAATGGACTAACTTGCTTTAAATAAATTTCCTTTTAACTCATAATGAATGTAAAGGGAGGCAGACAACATGAATAAGTATGCATAGTCGAAATTCGAGTTCGACCATGTCCTAACTGCCTTCTTCATGGATTTACCCTTTGGAGACAGGCCTGTGGTCTGCGCATCCTGGACACAAGAATCAGGTAACATTAGCTAAACGCATGCTGACCTTGCGGAATCCCATCTCGAAGGTTCACTCGCGTTTCTGGAGTGCAGAGAACCTTTGCAAGTAGGAAAGAAAGTAAACGAAGTTAAGTTAACGTATACAAATGGTGTTTTATAAGCTGTCATATGATTTTTAAAATGTTAGTTGTTACTATATTACTCTCTGGCTACAATATACCCTTTTCAGTTTTCTGATTCTTTGGGGCTTCGTTGACCAAATACAGCAGAAACTGACCTTTTCCATCACGGTACCCCATGCACAGAGCAGGGTTTCCACGCCACAAGAAAGGGACGAGAGAGGCCCTCTTCTTCCCTGAGTTGAAGGCCACAGACCCCCAGACTTTGTGGTTAACCCATAGGGCCTGATTCCAAGCTCCCATCCTCTCCATCTCTTCCACTCTTTCCCCTCCCAGCCCCACCACCCTTCACTGACCACCCGCAGCCGCCGTCACCATCAGGAAAGCTGAGCCCACACATAAAGACCCTGAGCCTTGGACACACAGCTCCTCGGGGACGGATGTGTGCAAACCTACAGGGCTCGAGGGGACACCATCCCTACTACCCTACACAGCAAGCTAGAACTTGTGACTCAAGACATGGGGTAAGATGATGAGCGAACAGTGCTCGTTGGTCTTGGCCTGCAGTCGGGGAAGAACACCATACAGACCCGTCTATGCAGACGGACCCCCACGTCCAGTTCTGCAGGCTGCTGACACTGCTGGTCTGGGTGTGGTTGCTGCGAAGATGGAGGAACAGATGAGCTCCTTCTCTGCCAACTAAGCTGGCATGAGTGCCATCGACTGGACTCAGTGAGGGCACAGAAGACCAAGGGGGTGGCGAGTTCTGCCCAAATCCCACCAGACGCAGAAAAACAGGAGTCTGGTCCTGGCTCCCCGGCCCCGAGGATGCCACTACCATGGCAAGTTATACTGGAAACGCTCTGGAATCCAGAGTGAGACATCCTGGATTGAAGTCCCAGCACCCCCCACTTAGTGGCCACGTGACTCTGGCTGCTCTTTGAACTCTTGGAAGTCTTGGTCTCTTCATCTGTAAGATCGAGATTCCCAAGCTACCAACGTGCCAAGGTGTTGGTGAGGGTCCAGTGGGATCATGGGTGGGAAAGTCCTTTGAACCTAACTGTACCGTGCCCACAGAGATATTCCTGGGCCTGCCAGCGTGAGCTCGTGAGCACATCGGTGTTGGCTGCAGAGAAAATCACTGCACGTGGCAGTTTCCCAACCAGTGGGGCCAGTGCAGGGCACACAGACCTCTTTGGGAGGTAAGCCAGAGTACAGGTAAAGGGGAACCGTGGGTCCAGACATGGGCATATCTGTGCTCACCAACAGCCCTTTCCGGGAAGAACAGGCCACCTTTTCATCCTATTCCAGACTGGCGCCCTGGCCGTGATCACGTACCTCACGATCTCCAACTCCAGAGAGTGATTGCCCTACGACTCCAGCTGTCTCTGAAATCCAGCGTCCTGTGCGTGCCAAGGAGAAACTTGCCTGATGTGGCTTCCTCTGGAGACAAAGTGCAGTGGGGCAGGAACGACAGGCCTGTTCCCGGGGGCGCACACCTCCCATGGCTGACATTGGCTCGGGGATCTCCCGTGGCTTTGCCAGGCCTTCCTCAGACTGCTCAGCAGCCTAGGGGCTCTGTCCACCTCTCCCTCCCAGAGCCCCTCACGCAGGCAGACACTTCACAGGCAAAAAGACCTGCTCAGAGAGGACACATGCCGTGTAGACTGAGGCCCCCACGACCACAACATTCTGTAGCTCTGTTTCCCTTTGCCCACAGAGGGATGGGCCGACAAGAGGCAACAGGGAAGAAAGCCTAAGCAGAGAAGAAAGACTTTTCTTAATTGAAGGGAGATGTATTTTTAGAAAAAAATAGTAGAGCTTTATAACACCGTCAGTGAAGGGCTGTCCCAAGGTGGCATCGGCTGGCTGCCTGAGGAAGCAGCGAGGCCCCTGTCAGGGGAGGTGTTTGGTCACAGGACTGAGGCTGCTTCGCAGGGATTTGGGCCACACGACATGCGGGGCTGCTCAACCCGAGAGCCTGTGGGGTCTAAGGTTCTAGAAATCATTCAACTCAACGCAAAGGCAAGACTGTCCCCTTACAGTATCTTAGCTCTGGGACAGCGTGGAGTCCCGTCTCAAATGCCCAGTTTCATTCTTCCATGAAAATGACCTCCGTCCATCAAGTCTTCCACGCCTTCCTCCACTGTAGACCTTGAAGAAAGCCCCAGTGACCAGCGAGACTCCAGTCCCACCGTCCCAGGGGCAAGGGCACTCGTGGTGGTGCGGGAATGGACAGCAGCCATCCTGACAGGAGCACTGGGTCCTGGGGCTTCAGAATGTGAACCACAGATGCCATGTTGCTCAAGGACACGCATCAGCAGTGGGCTGTCACAGTGCCAGGAGCGAGGCCACGCCAGGGCAGGGCGGAGGCTCCAGGCACACACGGCCCTGGGGAGGCCGAGGGCTCCCTGCCTCCCCCAGGAATTCGGCAGGTTT
Source organism: Ailuropoda melanoleuca (assembly GCF_002007445.2). Taxonomy (NCBI): domain Eukaryota; kingdom Metazoa; phylum Chordata; class Mammalia; order Carnivora; family Ursidae; genus Ailuropoda; species Ailuropoda melanoleuca. The sequence goes on from NC_048226.1 coordinate 1,117,081, forward strand.
GTTAGCTCACCGGGGATGCCCTGGAGGGGAAATGGCGGATAGGTAAGCAGGGGATCCGTGCCTGGAGTGAAAACCAGTCTTAGGGGAGGAGAGTCAGGGTCACCCTGGGTGGCTTTCCCCCCAGCCCCCTGCCATTCTAGGAAGAGTCACCTCCTCCCCTTCCCCAGGTCCCCACCCCATGGCCCAGCCCACCGCGGTCCAGCCCCCATCACTACATGACCTTGCTGTCCTCAAGGCCACTGGGCCCTCCAGCTTGCCAGATCCAAAGGGCAGTGCCCTGTCCTGTCACACCTGCTTTTCTGGAGAATCTGCCAGTGTTGGCCCCTGCAAGCTGTCTCCTCCCTCTCTTTCTCTCCAGCTGTCCTCTGTTCACAGTCCCTCCTACAAAGATTCCTTCCAGCAGCGCCTGCCGGGCACTGGCTCAGGCACCGAGAATAGGGCGGTGACCAATTCCAATCCTTACAGAAGCGACACTCTAATGGGAGAGTCATACATTCACCAAACACCTGCACAAATAAATGTCAGATTGCAACCGTAACAACCGATTCATCGGAGGGGGACGCTGCTCGGTGCAGGGGGGAGGGCTTAGTATCAGGGACTTTGACCCAGTCAGCGAAGCCAAGAGGGTCTTCTCTAAGGAAGTGACGCCCGCCGAGTGCTGGAGGGCAGACCGCAGCTCAGCAGATGGGCAGAGGCAGGAAGACCATCGGAGGCAGAGGGAACCACTCAGAGAAAGGCCATCTGCAGGCGGACCGTGGGGGGCCGGTCTGAACGGTGTCTTAGGTCACGTTTCCCAGAGCCTACACTGGGCATTTGGGCATACGTGGCTTATTGAGGGAGCACGCTCAGTGTCCTGAGGAAGCAGCATAAGGAGCAAGGACGTGACTCACACCAGGCTTGGTTCCCTTGAGTCAGGACAGCGGAAGCCAGGCCGTGGGCGGCAGGGGGGAAGGGGGTGCAGGGAAGTAACCCCCACTGACCCAGGCGGTGCTCCAGAGACGCGGCAGCCGTGAGCTGTCAATAGTGACCGCGCACAGTGGCTGGAGCAGGGCTGCCCCGGCCACACAAGGGGGATGCGAACCAGACCCTGACAGCATCTACCACAGATGCCACATGGCCAGGGTTCCGAGCAGAACGACGCTCGCCCCAGTCCTTGGCCCTCCGCTAAGTCCTTCCCCCTCTCTTGCCCTAAGTTTTCCTTCCTGTAAGATCTTTGGGTGCCTCTCTAGCTCATTCACAAAACACAGCTGTTCTTCCCTGTCTTGGCTCCCAGGCAGGAGCTAATTTCGGGATTCGGGATACAGCCCGGCACACCCAATGCACAGCCCCAGGGCCCTGCTCTCAGCATCAGCTCCCTGCCCTGCAATGAAAGAATGGCCGGTCAAGTCACATCCGCGGCCTGATGGTGAGATCTGAAGGCTCAGGGTCCACGTGGGGTGGGCCACCCTGTTGACCGGACGCCGGAAGCCCAGACGCGGGGTGTCAGGCATCAGAGCTGAGGCGGAGGGCAGGCCCGGGAGGACCGGGCTGAGCCTGGCGGGTCTCGGTGCGCCTGGGGCAGGGAAGTAGGTGGAAGAGTAGGCTCCCCCAGGAGGCTGCTGGGCTTGAGGGGTGGGGCTCTGCTCCCCTCAGCTCCCTCCCCCACCTTGTGGGGCCGCTGCTGGGCAAGTGCGAGCTTTCCTTCCTCCTTTGCAGCTTCTCACAGGAATTTCCACCCAGCTGACACCCCTATTCTATAGAATAGGCGGGACACTAAAAACTCAAAGTCAGCAGAGAACGCAGCCAGAAGAGGAAGCCAGAAGAGGGGGGAAAAAAAAAAAGAAAAAGAAGAAGAAAAGAATGTTAGGATTTTTAGCTTTAAAAAAAGTCACCCACGTATGCATGCGTGTACAAATAACTGTGAGTCGCCGGCTCAAGCTGTAACCGCGCTCGCGCACTCACCACCCGGTCAGCTCCACGTTCCTGCTCGTCCACGGCAGGCACCGCGAGCCTTCCGTGGACAAGCACGCCGGGCATTGCATCTGCTATTTAAATAGTGCCAGGTGTCACACGAGCATCCTTCTCGTCCTTCCCACAACGCTCAGGACGGTAAAGCACGTCCATCCCACAGACGGGAACACCAAGCCTCACACAGGGCAGCAGGCCGGCACGTGGAGACTCTGCGCACAAGCTTGGATCTGTCTTCTGACCACAGAAACATCAGCTCTTCCCCATCCCAGCAAAGCTTCCTGTGAGAGACCATAGCACAGCCCTCATGAGATGCAGTGTTGTGAGCTGAAGCCGTCTGCTGGCTACACTCACCGTGGCCAGGTTTTGTCTTTGGAGGATGGAGTGGACTTTCAAAGGTGGTTTGGAGCAGAGGCTGGGTGGGCGTGAGGCAGGGGGCAGGGGCAGGCGGGACACAGAGCACACGGGTCCTGGCGCCACCCAGCATCCCTCTGTCTGCAGAGGAACGGCCTCCCCGGCCTCCTGACTTCAGACCACCTGTGCGGCCTCACCTTCCTGTGCACTGTGTCTGGTCCAAGAAGGGGCACAGGGACCAAGGCAGCTCAGACACCCTCTCTGTGATTTAGTGAATCAATGTTGGAGAAAATGGTTTTCTTTCCCTCGGATTGTGTGTTCGTTTCCTCCAGCTGCTGTAACCTGTTCCAACAAACTCGGTGGCTCGAAGACACATGAGTTTATTTCCTTGTAGTTCTGGAGGTTGCAAGTTCAAGAGCCGTCTCCCTGAGCTAAACTCAAGGCGTCGACAATGCTGGCTCTTTCTGGGGGCCCTAGCAAAGACTCTGTTTCCAGGCCTTTTCCAGCTTCTCGGGGCCACTTGCATCCCTTGGTCTGCAGCCCCTCCTCCATCTTGGAAGCATGCCACTCCGACCTCATCCCTGTCCCCTGCCTCCCTGGTGTGGACGCCTCCGTGATTACACCCCATCCACCTGGATAGTCCGGGATACTCTCCCCATCTCCGTCACAGGTTCCAGGGAACAGGACACAGACATCTCTCAAAGCCATTGTTCTGCCTAGCACAGACTATGAGTTTGGGGGGCCTCAGTGACAGCCATGTGGGGGAACCTGACTGTAGGAGACAGGCTGAGCAGAAGGAAGGGGGCGAGAGAGCCGGCTGACAGTACCCGTGAGCCTCTGGGTTCTGCTGTCCCAGAGGGAATGACAGTGCAGGGCCCCTGGGCCACAGATTGAGGCAGCTGGCCGGGAGATGGGGAGAGGCGAGGTCAGGCCCGTGGCCCCGCTGGGCTGGGTGTCTAGCATGTTTGCGTCACTGGCAATCAGAAGTGAAAAAATACCATGTTTTGGTCAAGAGGGAGGTATGACCACCACTTTTTAGCGTCAAGTAACTGCCCCCAAAGCTGGTCCTCGAGGATAAGTACAAGAGGGAGCAGCGAAATGGGGGAGGTGGTTTGGAAAAGGTGTCTGGTATCCAAGGGGACTGCATGAGAACAGCATTCATCTGGGAAGTTATATGTCCTTATAATTTTTCCAAATGATGTAATGTTTTATAGGAGAGATGCTCACCATTGCTCCCCCTTCTCTTTCATCCAATTCTTAGAAAGTACATCCATGATTCATTCTCAAAGGGCCCCTCACCACAAGGCCACTGCCAATCGATCACGGCAGCACCCAACCCAAGCTGACCAACTACGCTCCCTCCCGGGCCCTGGAGACTGGAACTCAGAGCCGCTGGTTCCAGCTAGCTGGTATGTTCACCGAGTTTCCACCACGACCACAGAGGGCGGACAGGAGGAATGACGCGACTGCGCAGAGAAACACAGGGTTGGCAGACCAGGGAGGGAGAGGCCAAGACAGAGACAGCGGGAGACACACGGACGCAGAGGCGGGGAAGGCAAACACAAGCACACACAATAAAATCACAGCGTTTGGGGAATGTGGACGAAGCATATCTTGGGATTCTTTGTTCTCTTCTTGCAACTTTTCGGTAAGTCTGAAATCATGTGAAGTTTTTTTTTTTAAGTTTCAAAAATAATGCAAACAATGGAAACACTCCACGTACAAGACACCGTTAAGAAAATGACAGGGGAGGGCAGACTAGGAGAGAACCTTTTCAAAACCTAGATTTGACAAAGCACTCATACCCAAAATACATAAAGAACTCTGTCATCTAAATTATAAGAAGACGACTTCAATTTTTCTTAAAAGGACAAACAATGTGAACAGTTAGCTCACCAAAGATGAGTAAGTGGAAGCAAGTATGAGAAAAGTTGGCCAACGTCGTTGGTCGTCAGGAGAGCATAAACTAAAACCACGCTCGCTGGCACGGCCGAAAGTAAAGGCTTCGATGCCAAGGCGGGTGAGGACGTGGAAGCACCCAGGCTCTCGCACGTTGCTGGAGGGCCTGCCCAGGGCACACCCTCTTTGGGGGAGTCTGGCTGTTTCTTATGAAATCAGACTCACACTCACTCTGTGACCCAGCAATCTCACTCCAGGGTGTTTACCACGAGATAGGAAAACCCAAGTCCACATAAAGGCATGTCCTTTATTCGGGGCTAGGAATAGCCCAAAAGATCTACCGCCTGGTGAAAGGTAAGCAGACTGCCGCAGAGCTGTGCAAGAGACAAGAAGGCGGAGAGGTGGCACAGGCACTGCGCTAAGGGGAGGAATCAGACCCAAGCACACGCATGCTGCAGAATCCGTGGAGGAGACACGAGACACAAAGCAAAACCACGACCGAACGCAGAGGTGCCAGGGACCCATGTGGGGGTGGGACTGGTCAGCAAGGGCACACGGAAGCATTCTCCATCGTGACTGTGGCAGTGGCTACGTTACTGGGTATCGTTTTCAGAGCTCATCAAGTTGCACTTCTGGACTGATGAATTGCATTGTATGTAAATTATCTCAGTGACGAGGATTTTAAGAATCCAATCCTCTCCTCTCCTAGAGCGGAGGCTACGTCAGGCCGCCCGAGGTGGAGCAGCCCCTTGGGAGAAGCACGGAGAGCACACCTCACTTCCCCGGCAGGTGAACCCCTCACTCAGAAAACATCTCCCTTCGCCTCGCGTTGATTTATCGCACTTGCAACCAGAAAGGCTTCAACTAAGGTATTTGTTGATGGGAAAAAATCAAGTTTAAGTAACTCAGGAAGTCCAAATTACTGAGAAATAGAATAGCATACAATCTGCTAATATTGTATTCAGACGGCTTTCTCCCTTCTGCTAATTTCAGCTCGCCATCCTCCTCCTATCACTCCGCGCGTAATCAGAGCGATTCACCATCCAACTGGCAGCAAGTCCGTTTGAGAACGAAACTCATCAGACTATAATGATCCCAGAAATTAAGATGTTCCAGGCAGAATGGTGTCCATGTTCATTCTTCCTGCGGATCACACAATTTGAAGTTCAATTCTCTGCGATTACTCGGCTGCAGGAACGGTGCTAACACGTGAGGACGCAGTCGCTCCCTGTCTGTACTGTGGCATCCGTGCAGCTCTGTGCTTCCAGAGGGGGCAGGCAGAGTGCTAAGGCCCGTCTGACTCCCGGGCTCCTGGGCTGTGGCTCCGGCCTCCTGGTCCTGGGGCCCCTGTGACAGTCCCACGGAGACCATGACCCTCCCCCTGGTTACTGACCCACACGCACCGGCTCAGAACCACGGCAACGCCAGGCCGCGAGCACTGAACGGGGGCTGTCGCCCCCCACGGTGGGAGGGCTCGCCGCAGCATTATGATTCCACTGGACGCCCGGAGTTTCGTTCAAGGAAACCCGTGGCCAAACATTCAAGTGTTTGTATCATGACAAACATAATAATGAGACCAAAAGGGCTTATTAGTTCTACTGTGCAATTTTAAACCTCAGACTGCCAAAAAGAAGCCTGCCATTACGGCGGGGTCCCCAGCGCTCACTCGGGGGCTGGAGAAGTGCCCTCTTGAGCAGACAAGGCCTCGTTCCGTGCTGGTTTGCGTGTCTGAGCAGTTTAGAAGCAGGAGGCTGGGCCAGACGACCTGAGGGAGTCCCCAGATCTCTCAGCTTGGGTGTGCAACACTGGACAGAACGTGTCTGACTGTACTGTTTGTTCTCAACCGGGAGCCTGCTGTTGCTACTAACAGGAGAGTGTTTCTGCCTGTGTGGGTCTGAGTGTGCACATGCTGGCATTTGTGGGTCCGCACGAGTCTCTGGGGACTCGTGTGTGATTGTCAACACCCATCATCTGCATACGTCTAAGTGCCGGTGGTTCTTGGGTGTGAGTTCACCCTTCACGGTCACCCACGTGATGTGGACGCATCAGCCACAGCCTCCTCAGGGGCCAAGTGATGGAAAGAAAAGTGTCCTGAGGAAGAGGCCCAGGCTGCAAGTGGACAGCTGTTTAGCATTTAGGCAAGCCCCTTTCCCTGTCTGTGTCTCGTTCCTCATCCGTAACATGCACACAGGACTACCTGACTCCCGGTCCCTCGGAGGGTTCTAGGACCATGTGCAGGACCAGCGTCGGGCTGTATAAGCCCATTCTCCCCCAGCATGGGCTCTGAGGCAAGGACTAGAAGGCAAGTGGTGTATCTGGGGGCTGAGGGACAGCGCGGAAGAGGCAGGCAGGGGGAGCCAGCTGGGAAAGGGCACATCACAAACCAGCCACTGTCATGGGGACGGGCTTCACTCCATGGGGCCACCCTGGGGAACGGAGCAGGACACCGTCCCCAGGCGTGAGCTCACCATGCCGGGGGGTGCTGAGAGGCTCACACACCAACTCTGGCGCTCGCAGGTGGGGAGCTGGGGGTGGGCAAGGTCGGCAGCTGCAGACCCTGCTGTTGGGACCGTGCTCCCCACTCCGCCCTGAAGCACAAGGCCCGAGGCCTGCGTCTGGTTCCGGGGTACAGCAGCAACGAGGCCAAGCTGGGTCTCACAACAAGCACCTAAATTCTGGGCAGGAAGGGCAGAAAGGGCCGTTTCAGGGGGAAGGCGAGCCAGAAAGCAAGCTCCTTCAGGCCTTCCATGGAGTCCCAAAAATGACTACTTTTGAGCACCTGCCCTGTGCGGACCCTGTGCTGAGAGCTGCAGGCACGATGATGAACGAACAAGACAAACTGGGCTCTGCCCTCCGGGAGGCCTCATGGGGACGTCCCACTACAGCATCACAAGGACAGGTGTGTGATTACCTGTGGAGATGAGCGGGGGGAGGGCGAGGACATGCCAGGGAAAACTCCTCTGAGGAAGTGACATCTACGCTCAGACTGGACGGCTGAGTAGGGGAGGGAAACTCCAGGCAGATGGCCTAGCATGTGCAAGGGCCCTGAGGCAGTGAAGAGCCTGCCACTGTGTGCTGGCAAACGTGTTTGCAGCCCGGTGAAAGGGAGCATGACTGGAAATGAGGCTGGAGACGTGGGGAAGGCTTCGAACCTTATCCTGAGCGCTTCGGCGGCCAATGACAGCTTTGCAGCCCGGGAGTGGCCCAATCAGACTGGGATTTGGGAGAGCAGTTACGTGGGGATGGGACAGCTGGGGAGGTGGTTCCCAGAGGAGCTCTGCACACGACACAAATGCCGAGTCCTACAAGTGAGGGCCAAACGAAAACGTTCAGAGGAGGTGCAGGGGGTCCAAAAGGCCTTCCCGGGGGCATGGCCCTGGACCCAGGCCTCGTAGGGGGTGTGACGGTGGGCTGCAGTTGGCGTGGGGACAGTGTCCTGGGCCGAGGGGCCAGAGCAGGTAGCCATTGTCCGTGCCCGCAAGGAGGCAGCCTAGGAGGCAGCAGGAAGCCACCCAAGGGCATGGCTGGGCGCCTGCTGGGTGGGCTGTTCGCAGGGCCCCCCACCCTCTAGTCGAACTCGCCCTTGCTCCGTGAAACCTCACACAGACCAACGAATAACCGCCTAAAAACAGTTTTCCGTTGGGCGTCTCAGTAGACCAGCATGTGTGCGTGCACACACTCGTGTGTGTGTGAGTGTGCGTGTGCGCATGTGTGTGTCAGTGTGAATCCGCATCTGTAAGCATCCGCGAGTGTGTCTCTAGGTCAGTGTGCGGAGCTCCTGGAGCTCTCGCCATGTGCTTCGGGTTTGCACCTAGGTCACCTGACTGAACCCCCACAGTAGACTCCCTGCCCCCACCTCACGGACGAGGGAAGGCAGGAGAAACGTGAGCACACCCTCTGCGTGTGCGGAAGGCTTGCTGGCTCCTAGAGTCCCAGGTCGCGCACCGGCTCCTGGAAGGAAGGAGAGTCTCGTCTGTCGCAGGCTTGGGGGCACAAACCCGGGCTGCTTTACCGGAAAGCCTCTCAAACCTCCACACGACTTGGCTCTGAAATACAAGGACACCATTCTTCATGTGCTCGATCATCAGACGTCTGCTGAGTACCCGGGAAGTGCGTACAGTCCGGCGGGGACAAAGGGCGCGGGCTACCGGATCGGCACTTGCGGGCCTGGGCCACGGTTTCTCTGCGCTCAGGTGGTGAAGTCTCATCTCCGACGGCGTGTGCTCTGCAGCCATGCTCTGACTCGACAGCTCTTACAAAACAAACCAGTAAAATCTAATTTGCTCACACGAATGTTGTTTTTAGGTTTCCAGCACATGACACAAAAGCCCCGCAGGTAAAAGGCAAAGCATTCAAGTCACTGCGGTTCCCACTCCACTAACTCACTGCAGCTTCGCATCCAGCTCTGGATGATCCAAACTGACCGTAACATGACGCTGCTGGCTGGCGTCCCCTCTGTGCTGACTCCAAACAGGACCTGCCACCCCCTGTGAGTCCACACTGGGGCCCCGGCCCCTTCTTTCCTGGGGAGAGTGCTCCAAGCCCTCCGGGCCCAGCCGGCACTCTGTGAGTGCCGGGACCACGGCCACCACCACCGTCCACTTTCCTCTGTCTGTGCCTGAAAACATGCATCCCCTCAGCCCACAGCAGAGGCCTCCCCCAGGACCCTGCTCAGCCTGCATTTATCTTAGAGGCCCCTGCGTCCCGCTGCCCTGACCTTCCCGGACATTCTCCTTCTGACACCAGGACCTTGTGCTCTGCTCCCCGGCCAGGGTGCCAGACGAAGTCGGCTCGGAGCCCCTTCACCACCTCACATCCTGGCCGCAAGGTTAACACTTGTCTGGCGGGTGGCGTGCCCCATCTCTAGTGCATCTGCCTGGTGGACTGAAATTCCAGTGAGGCAGGGCCCTGGGGCCCCGTGCCCGGCCTGGAGCGTGAGACACCCTCGGGAACATCAGGGGCATGAGTGTATACAGAGGGGTCTGAGACAACCATGCAAGAGGAAAGGGCTGGGGGGCAGAGACCAGATGCTCTCACTGGCTGTCCTTCACCCACCCTCTAGGCCTCTTTGCCACGGCCCGCGTCCCTCCCCAGCCAGGACGCACACCACACTGGTGGCTTCAGAGCCCAGCTGGCTGCAGGGCGCTCCCTCTGCCCACGGCTTCTAGGAGGCACCTGGTACAACTCCAAATAATACCCAGCCCCCATGTCCAACCCTCCTCTCTTCTCGCCCTGCCCTGGAGGGGAGCCTCACTACATTCCAGCACCATCTGCTCTGGCACGGCGTGCCAGGCCCCCCCCACTGGCTGGAAGGGCCCTGTGGGCAGCGAGGGTCCCCAGGCTACCATGGAACCAGTACCACAGTCAGTGGGCAGAAACCAGACACGTGGTCTGGGGTCAGGGATGCAGTCCCAGCTGCTGAGTCCCCGGGGATCGTGGGATGTGGGATGTAAGTCCCCAGGAGAGGCACGATTGTGGAACAGGCCAGCGCTGGTGAAAACGGCCTGCATTCACAAATGTCCATAGCAATGAGGGACGGCATCCTGCTGGTGCTGGATGTGTCCTGCATTCAGAGGATAAACGTGAGAGAAGACTCCAGGCCAGACAAGGCGGGCAGTCTGGCTCAGCACCCCGAATGCTAGTCTGGCTGGAAGCAGGGGCGCTGTGACCTCGTCAACATTAGGGGAGTTCTGGCAGGGTGCCAGATGGTGAGCCACGGCTCAAGGGACCACGGGAAAGCAAAGTGGGGCAGTGTATTATGAGTCCTGGAGGACACACAGCACACGCCTGGGGGGGCCCCACGGGGAGCTCAGGGCAAGGTGCAGACAGAACGGAGCAGCAGGACCCGGGGCACATGCCTCTATTAGGGCCCATGGGGGGTGCTTCTGGGGTTCCCAGGCTGAAGCAGGACTGGTTGATTTGCACCAAAAAGAGCCAGGTTTTGGTGAGCTCCACAGGGGTTTTCACCTTCTCTAGGGGGCCGCACAAGGGGAAAGAGCTGGGAAGCAGGTGGGGCTGTTTCCAGCAGGGGTGTCGGGGAGGCCATGTCAGGAATGTAGAGACTTGGGGCCCTGCGGGCTGTTACTGGGGTACGCACGTGAGGGAGGAGCCAGTGTCCGCTCGAGGCCCCTGTGGGCTGCTCAGCCACACACAACGGATGTCAAGGAAGCCCTGTTGGGGAGTAATTTAAACTCTCCAGAAGAGTTTACGGTGCGTCCTCATGTACCCACGGGAGTCAGGATCACAGGCCTCAATGAGCACAAGGGGACAGGCCACCAACGGCAAGTCCTGGGTATGGAGGCCACGTTGCCGTTCACCCGTGGCTGGGCGCTTGGTGCCAGCCGCTCCGGAGCAGGCTTGCTGTGGGTGCTTGGCCCGGGGCAGCAGCTGCTGGGAATGTCAGGGCGGTGGAGAGCAGGGCTTGTCCCTGGGGAGACGTGGGCTGAAACCCGGCTCCATCCCTTACCACTGCGTGAACTCACGTAGCCACATCACTTCTAGGAGGCCGTCTCGGCTGCAAACTGGGACATGTAAGCTGCCTCACTGGCCGAGGGGAGGAATGACGTAAGGGCCGGCCACGTGCCAAGTGGGGACCCGGACTCAGGAGGGCTCCTGCCCTCACAGGACTCACAGCCTCCTGGACAGACGGACATTTGGCCGCTTATCTCCCGAGGAAATGTCTCACCACCAACCGCAGTACAGCCAGGACACTCCACACGGTGAATCATTAGGGAAATGCAGATGGAACCGACAGAGAGTTGCCCCTCCCACCCATGAGGACGGCTGCCATCAAACACCGGGAAGAGAGCACGCGCTGGCCAGGGCGCGAGGGACAGAATCCTGTCCGCCGTCGGTGCAAAGGCCAAACGGCACAGTCGCCGTGGAGAACAGCGTGCTGGTTCCTCAGCACACTGTGCAGAGTTGCCGCGGGGCCCCGCTCTGCCGCGCCCGGGGAGGGGGGGCCCTGAAGACATCATGGCACCAAGTGAAGCCCGGCCGTCATCGGAAGACAGCACCATGGAATTCCGTGCAGGGGAGTCGCCAAGTTCACAGGAGCAGGAAGCAGGACAGTGGACGCCAGAGCCCGGGGCTGGGGTGTAAAGGGACCCAGCTTCAGTTCAGCAAGATGAACAGAGCGCGGGGGCCGGGGGCGGGCAGGCGGCACAGCCACGGGCCATTCTGGCCGCGCAGCGCACTGAACCACAGGGAAGGCGGTCGGTTTGTGTTACGTATTAACACGTGCGATTTTATTTTATCTCTTTTAAAGATTTATCATGTATTTAGAGAGAGATAGAGAGTGCGAGCAAGCACAGAGGGAGAGAGAGAATCTCAAACAGATGCCCCACTGAGCAGGGAGCCCAACGCGGGGCTCGACCCCAGGACCCTGGAATCATGACCTGAGCCGAAGGCAGATGTTTCACCGATGGAGCCACCCAGGGGCCCCATCACATGACATTTTAAAAACGGAACAAGTGGTAGGAGAAGCTGGAGATGGGTAACAGACGCCTGGACGCGAAGCAGGAAAGGGGGGTACAGGTCCTCCTGGAGGAAATGACATCACAGCTGTCACAGTTGAGGAGGGGCCGTCAGCAACGCTCAAGGGGCAACAGGGTCGGCCCTGGAGAAGCGCATCCCAGAAGAGCGAGGGACAGGAGAGGCCATGCTCAGGTGGGAAGGAGCTGGCACTTTGGGGGGCTTAAGAGGAGGTCACGGAGGGCAAGGCAGAAAGCAGCTGGCGGGGTGGGGGGTCAGAGGGCACCGCCCATCCTGACAGGAGGCTGCAGCAGGCTCCCTAGGGCTGGTGTGGCCCCAGCATGACAGAGTAAATAGCACCCAAGTGGAAGCCAGGCACAACAGCCTCACCTGCTGGGGGCACCTGCCCTGGACACCTGCCCGGGGCGGGTTCTCATTGAGTAGACATCCCCCCTCTCCCAGAGCGTAGAACAGCCTTCATCTGTCTTGGTGGTAAAATCTCCATCCCTTTGCACCCGAACAAGATCTCAGTCCCAAGCGGCTGCTCTAGGACCTCTCTCGGGAGGCCCCGCAAACCCTCAGGACGGGGTCCCAGGCTTCTCGGGAGGGGTGTGCACAGAAGGGAAGCTCCCACCTGCCCGGGCACCCAGGCTGCTCAACAGGACGCAGTGTGGTGCTCATACCCGCCGCTCTCCTTGTCACAGCGGGGTCCTTACCACTCGCTCCTTCGCTCCCTCTCCCAAGACCCCTCTCCTTGGAGTCTTGGCCCCTGAACCCGCAGCTACCACCTTCCAGAATTCGGGTATCACATGGCAGTCTCCCATCCCCCAGCTCCTTTACATCTGTGTCTTCTCTCTCTCTCTCTCTCTCTGCATCTTCTGGGTAATTAAACCCAAAGAGCCTAGAAAACCCTCTTCTAATCAATAATTCAAAGTGTTGGTCTCCTGTGACATTTTTTTTCATTATAATTCTCCGGGTCAGGCATTCGTGAATTCTCCAGGATGGAGTTCCCTGCTGGGACATAGAAGTAGAATTAATGTCGTCTTTGGGTAATTATGTATTTTTAAATTATCCTTTTTCCCCCCTTAAGCAGCCAGAAAGAACTGTTTATGAATAAAGGAAAATACTATGGTCTCATGAGTTGAGCACTTGTAAAGAAAGAGACATTTGGAGTATCTGCTGAGTCAAGGAAGAGGTGAAAATAGTTCAAGCCCCATTTAAAAATTCCTGACATGACATTTCAGCTTTGTAATGAGCACCACTGGGTGTCCCTTCTCCTCTGCTCGCCCTACCCACCACCACTCTCTTCCAGGCTGTGGGAGACCATGCTAACAGCTCCACCAACACCCGTTCTCTCTTCCCTCAATGTTCTATTTCGGTAATGCAATGCTGATTTTGAGCAGCATGGCAAGGTGTCCAATTTAAAATACTTCCCAACTCGACTGCAGCCAGAGGTGACCAGGTGAACATGTCTGGACCGCGAGATGCAAACAGAAGTCTACTGTGTGAGACCTCGGGGAAAACGAAGCCGACTTGGCTGGCATATGCCTGTGCCCTTGATTTTCTTTCTCCTGCCTGGAATATAAAAGTGATGGCTGGAGGAAGAGCAGCCATTCTGCAACCATGAGGATAAAACTCACACATTAAGAATGGCACAGCAGAGGGCTAAAAAACAAACAAAAACCCTAGACTCAGCTGCACTGGTCCTGAATAGACATCTTCAGGAGTCCTGCGATCTGTGAAAAACTAATTCCTGTGCGTTTAAGCCACTGTTAGATCAGTTTTCTGTTACATGCATCCAGTGTAAGCCCTGAATGATACATTTCTAGACAACAGGACACTCGTAGAGTGAACTAAGCCATCACATCTGCAGGAGCTCTCCTCTGCTGGACCTGGCGTTTTGGCGACCCTCCATGCTCAGAGGAGATGTAAGCGTCATCCAAGGCCATCCTGCACACACCTGGAACAGGCTCTGCCGACCTCCAGGCTGGGAATGCAGAACTGAGTAACACGGTCTGAGGACGACCACCTCTGGGGCCACAGTGAGCACCTGCCACTGGGGTTCAAGTCCCCAGCGTCCCCCCCATAGCCAGGCTCCTCAAGTCCCTCTGTGGTGGTGTGCTCCCTGGCGCCCCTGGCTGCCCGAGGGCACTGACCTCACAGCCAGTCTGACACAGGGCACTGCCCCACTCTCTGGCCTGCAGCACCCTCTCTTCCTGCTTTTCCTCATGCTGCACTTGGCTCTTCCTCCCCAGGGGCCACTGTTTCTCCCCCTCCTCGCCCACGTCTGTTTGGTGGATCTCCACAAGACCCCATCTGGTCTCCTTCCTCCCAGGGACCTCCCCAGGCTGGCCCGTAGGATCCCCTGTGTGCCAGGGACTCGACACCTTCTCTCTCCTGGACTGCAGCCCTGATAGACACTGCACGCCTGACACCACCCCTGGGATGGCTCAGGGGCAGCCGAAGCCTCCGTGTCCACACTTAAAGTTCATCTCACGTAAATCAAAGCCACCGTGAGGAGCACTTCACACCCATTAGGATAGCTGTTATTTAAAAAAAAAAACAACTACAAACTGGAAATAACCAATGTTGGCAAGGGTGTGAAGAAATTGCTGGCGGGAACATAAAATGGTGCAGCCACTGTGGAAAACATAGGGAGACTCTTCACAAAATAAAATATAGAATTAGCATATGATCCAGTGATTCTGCTTCTGGGTACACGCCCTGAAGAAGGGAAGGCAGGGTCTCAAACAGACCTGTGCACGCCCACGTTCACAAGAGGAGAAACGCAGATGCAACCCAGGTGTCCCCTGACAGAGGAACAGAGGCAAAGGCAGCCCCGTGCATGGTGGAATATTATCCGGCCCTGAAGAGGAAGGACGGGCTGGCACCTGCCCCCACACGGAAGAACCCCGGAGACATGACACCGAGTGAAATACGGCAGTTATGCGAGAACGGAGTAGATAGCGGGAGCCACGGGCCGGGGGCGCCGAGCATGAGGGGTTGGTGCTGGTTGGAGACCTAGTTCCAGTGTGGGAAGATGAGAAAGTTCTGGAGATGGATGGTCGGGGCTTCCTGCCCCTGGACCTTACATTCACACACGGTGAAGAAAATACATTTTGTGTTGTATATACTTTACTATAGCTTGTTAAATGTTTGTTTCACCTTCCCTGCCTCAAAGCACTCCCCTGCCCGGGTTGCACTTCCATCTCATATAGACATAGGTCAGACATACATCAGAGGGAGAATTCTAATCAGCTCAGAAAAGACTAACATTACCCCAGGACAAAGCGGGACCTCACATCCTCCTCCGGGAATGGGATTGGTGTCTGTCTGGTTGCACGTGGGCTTGGCCGTCTCATGTTACACAGAAGCTTGACCTTTCATTGTCTGTATGTGGAAATAAGTGTGGTCACAGAGTGGACCATGGTGAGGCTGAACCACATTTCCCAGAGGCTGGGCCAGGCGGGTGAGATCAGGTGAGAGGTCTGGGAGTCGGAGGGAGCAGCAGCCCTTCTGCTCAGACGCACTGTCCCTGACCTGCAGGCCCAGTGGCTGGTGCGGTGTGGCAGTGGGCCACAGCCACCCCCTCGTCCCCAAATCCTTCTTCAGCGTCCCCAGCTCCTGGGCCTGGCATGCATCGTCAGCCCCAGACACAGGGCCCCGGATCCCGCACAGCATCTGCACCACGAGTCAGAGGCCAAGAACAGACCCAGCCTCCAGCCCATCCACACAGTCCCCAGCTTATGCAGTGGTTACGGGACGTCCTTTCCTCCCCGCGGCCCCCCTGCGGACTTGACGCTCCCACCCAGACCAAACCCAAAGTCCTATAACTAACCCTGTGACAGAACCAGACCCATATTGGTGTGCAGCTCCTGCGGGTTGTGCCTTCCTGACTGTGCCTGATGACACGCTGAGAAGCTACCAAGTGCAAGGTGCGCTTGGCGAAGAGGGAGAGGGGTGGGCAGGGAGGCTGAACCAGGAGCTCCCGTGCGGACACAGGGAGATCGGGCTCAGATCGCTCAAATATAAGGGGAAGGGGATACGGGCACGACAGGGCATACACAGTGTGCTCCGGGCATGGGGAAATGCACACCTGGATCATCGTCCTGGCCCCAGCACCTGCCAGCTACGTGGCCTGGGCCATGCCACCCCGAGGGTGTCTGCACCCCTTGCCCACTCCTCTCTGGGACGGCGCTGCAGGGGAAGGCATCTCGGATGGCGGGGACCACGTCAGGGATGCTGTCACAGGAAAGGGTGCAGTGTTCCAAGCGGGCCTTGCGGGAGATTGCTTCCGCACAGCCTTTTCCCATCCTGTGTGGAAGGAGTTAATGCATTTTGGTGAGACAGAGTGGGAAAAGGTCATTCTGCAAATATTCAAAAGCAATTTCATGAAACAGTGGGCTCTCATCCATCTGCTGTAACAAACTGGTTGGGCGCCGTGAAGCCTGAAGCACTATACATTCTGTGAAATGATGACTCCCACCGGGGACATCTTGTGTTTTTTCCAGGGCTGAAATGAAAAGATACACAGTACGCTGTATACGCGGGCCCATGGTTCTGGGGAGACTCTCGGAGCCGGCGCTGCTGTGTATGGAAGACGGGTGATAAATCAAGCTGTATAATTTGCAACCGATGGTTTCATTTGTTCTTTAATGTTCCTCTGATCTTTTGGAAATGAAGGAATTTCACATAAAACAAGGAGTCTGACGAACTTTCATCTTGCCCATAATGGGATCATAAAGTCGGGTACGTGCAGTAATTAAAAGGACAGTGATAAAGGAGTCGGCGTGCAAGTTCGCATCAGGCCTCTGCCAGGACCCAGGGGTTCAGCTCAGGGCACACGGAAGCAGGAGAGGCCGCGTGGCAGGAAGACCGCGTGGTCGTTCGTTTGCTTGCTGGTTAGAAGGAGACGTGTGGGTGAACAAGAGCTCGCATGCGGCGACGACCTCGAGTGGGCATCAGTGATAAAGGTCAGGCTTTGAGCGGGTAGCGGGCAGAAGTGCCTGATTTTTACCTGCGCGAGTTCACTCTTGCACGCCATCTGCACGCGGACCTGTCTGTTCCCCGCTCTCTGCACCAATGCAGCCTCACGACCGGCGCACGAGTCCCATGTGTCCAATCTCTGTTTCTGGGGTCCCCACTCATGCCTGCCAGGCCTGCTCCCAGCCTTACGCACAGAAGCCACGTCCCTCCCCCATCCCACTGGCCCCCACTCTTCCATGCGGCCTCCATGCCCCAGCATCTGGTCACCAGGACTCCACGCAGGACCTGCAGCAGCGAGGCCACCAGGCCTGGGATGGCCCCTGAACGCAAGCAGGTCCGCCGATGGACCCTTCGTGGTTTCCCCAGCACCTCACCTGCCCTGCGCAGTCCTGCCTGGGGCCACTAACCAATCTCTGCACCTTTGCCTGGTAATGACCCAGACTCACGGCATGGACCCTCCGCACCGAGATCCCAGCCAGCTTTATCGCGGGGGGCCNCAATGACAGCTTTGCAGCCCGGGAGTGGCCCAATCAGACTGGGATTTGGGAGAGCAGTTACGTGGGGATGGGACAGCTGGGGAGGTGGTTCCCAGAGGAGCTCTGCACACGACACAAATGCCGAGTCCTACAAGTGAGGGCCAAACGAAAACGTTCAGAGGAGGTGCAGGGGGTCCAAAAGGCCTTCCCGGGGGCATGGCCCTGGACCCAGGCCTCGTAGGGGGTGTGACGGTGGGCTGCAGTTGGCGTGGGGACAGTGTCCTGGGCCGAGGGGCCAGAGCAGGTAGCCATTGTCCGTGCCCGCAAGGAGGCAGCCTAGGAGGCAGCAGGAAGCCACCCAAGGGCATGGCTGGGCGCCTGCTGGGTGGGCTGTTCGCAGGGCCCCCCACCCTCTAGTCGAACTCGCCCTTGCTCCGTGAAACCTCACACAGACCAACGAATAACCGCCTAAAAACAGTTTTCCGTTGGGCGTCTCAGTAGACCGGCATGTGTGCGTGCACACACTCGTGTGTGTGTGAGTGTGCGTGTGCGCATGTGTGTGTCAGTGTGAATCCGCATCTGTAAGCATCCGCGAGTGTGTCTCTAGGTCAGTGTGCGGAGCTCCTGGAGCTCTCGCCATGTGCTTCGGGTTTGCACCTAGGTCACCTGACTGAACCCCCACAGTAGACTCCCTGCCCCCACCTCACGGACGAGGGAAGGCAGGAGAAACGTGAGCACACCCTCTGCGTGTGCGGAAGGCTTGCTGGCTCCTAGAGTCCCAGGTCGCGCACCGGCTCCTGGAAGGAAGGAGAGTCTCGTCTGTCGCAGGCTTGGGGGCACAAACCCGGGCTGCTTTACCGGAAAGCCTCTCAAACCTCCACACGACTTGGCTCTGAAATACAAGGACACCATTCTTCATGTGCTCGATCATCAGACGTCTGCTGAGTACCCGGGAAGTGCGTACAGTCCGGCGGGGACAAAGGGCGCGGGCTACCGGATCGGCACTTGCGGGCCTGGGCCACGGTTTCTCTGCGCTCAGGTGGTGAAGTCTCATCTCCGACGGCGTGTGCTCTGCAGCCATGCTCTGACTCGACAGCTCTTACAAAACAAACCAGTAAAATCTAATTTGCTCACACGAATGTTGTTTTTAGGTTTCCAGCACATGACACAAAAGCCCCGCAGGTAAAAGGCAAAGCATTCAAGTCACTGCGGTTCCCACTCCACTAACTCACTGCAGCTTCGCATCCAGCTCTGGATGATCCAAACTGACCGTAACATGACGCTGCTGGCTGGCGTCCCCTCTGTGCTGACTCCAAACAGGACCTGCCACCCCCTGTGAGTCCACACTGGGGCCCCGGCCCCTTCTTTCCTGGGGAGAGTGCTCCAAGCCCTCCGGGCCCAGCCGGCACACTGTGAGTGCCGGGACCACGGCCACCACCACCGTCCACTTTCCTCTGTCTGTGCCTGAAAACATGCATCCCCTCAGCCCACAGCAGAGGCCTCCCCCAGGACCCTGCTCAGCCTGCATTTATCTTAGAGGCCCCTGCGTCCCGCTGCCCTGACCTTCCCGGACATTCTCCTTCTGACACCAGGACCTTGTGCTCTGCTCCCCGGCCAGGGTGCCAGACGAAGTCGGCTCGGAGCCCCTTCACCACCTCACATCCTGGCCGCAAGGTTAACACTTGTCTGGCGGGTGGCGTGCCCCATCTCTAGTGCATCTGCCTGGTGGACTGAAATTCCAGTGAGGCAGGGCCCTGGGGCCCCGTGCCCGGCCTGGAGCGTGAGACACCCTCGGGAACATCAGGGGCATGAGTGTATACAGAGGGGTCTGAGACAACCATGCAAGAGGAAAGGGCTGGGGGGCAGAGACCAGATGCTCTCACTGGCTGTCCTTCACCCACCCTCTAGGCCTCTTTGCCACGGCCCGCGTCCCTCCCCAGCCAGGACGCACACCACACTGGTGGCTTCAGAGCCCAGCTGGCTGCAGGGCGCTCCCTCTGCCCACGGCTTCTAGGAGGCACCTGGTACAACTCCAAATAATACCCAGCCCCCATGTCCAACCCTCCTCTCTTCTCGCCCTGCCCTGGAGGGGAGCCTCACTACATTCCAGCACCATCTGCTCTGGCACGGCGTGCCAGGCCCCCCCCACTGGCTGGAAGGGCCCTGTGGGCAGCGAGGGTCCCCAGGCTACCATGGAACCAGTACCACAGTCAGTGGGCAGAAACCAGACACGTGGTCTGGGGTCAGGGATGCAGTCCCAGCTGCTGAGTCCCCGGGGATCGTGGGATGTGGGATGTAAGTCCCCAGGAGAGGCACGATTGTGGAACAGGCCAGCGCTGGTGAAAACGGCCTGCATTCACAAATGTCCGTAGCAATGAGGGACGGCATCCTGCTGGTGCTGGATGTGTCCTGCATTCAGAGGATAAACGTGAGAGAAGACTCCAGGCCAGACAAGGCGGGCAGTCTGGCTCAGCACCCCGAATGCTAGTCTGGCTGGAAGCAGGGGCGCTGTGACCTCGTCAACATTAGGGGAGTTCCGGCAGGGTGCCAGATGGTGAGCCACGGCTCAAGGGACCACGGGAAAGCAAAGTGGGGCAGTGTATTATGAGTCCTGGAGGACACACAGCACACGCCTGGGGGGGCCCCACGGGGAGCTCAGGGCAAGGTGCAGACAGAACGGAGCAGCAGGACCCGGGGCACATGCCTCTATTAGGGCCCATGGGGGGTGCTTCTGGGGTTCCCAGGCTGAAGCAGGACTGGTTGATTTGCACCAAAAAGAGCCAGGTTTTGGTGAGCTCCACAGGGGTTTTCACCTTCTCTAGGGGGCCGCACAAGGGGAAAGAGCTGGGAAGCAGGTGGGGCTGTTTCCAGCAGGGGTGTCGGGGAGGCCATGTCAGGAATGTAGAGACTTGGGGCCCTGCGGGCTGTTACTGGGGTACGCACGTGAGGGAGGAGCCAGTGTCCGCTCGAGGCCCCTGTGGGCTGCTCAGCCACACACAACGGATGTCAAGGAAGCCCTGTTGGGGAGTAATTTAAACTCTCCAGAAGAGTTTACGGTGCGTCCTCATGTACCCACGGGAGTCAGGATCACAGGCCTCAATGAGCACAAGGGGACAGGCCACCAACGGCAAGTCCTGGGTATGGAGGCCACGGTGCCGTTCACCCGTGGCTGGGCGCTTGGTGCCAGCCGCTCCGGAGCAGGCTTGCTGTGGGTGCTTGGCCCGGGGCAGCAGCTGCTGGGAATGTCAGGGCGGTGGAGAGCAGGGCTTGTCCCTGGGGAGACGTGGGCTGAAACCCGGCTCCATCCCTTACCACTGCGTGAACTCACGTAGCCACATCACTTCTAGGAGCCGTCTCGGCTGCAAACTGGGACATGTAAGCTGCCTCACTGGCCGAGGGGAGGAATGACGTAAGGGCCGGCCACGTGCCAAGTGGGGACCCGGACTCAGGAGGGCTCCTGCCCTCACAGGACTCACAGCCTCCTGGACAGACGGACATTTGGCCGCTTATCTCCCGAGGAAATGTCTCACCACCAACCGCAGTACAGCCAGGACACTCCACACGGTGAATCATTAGGGAAATGCAGATGGAACCGACAGAGAGTTGCCCCTCCCACCCATGAGGACGGCTGCCATCAAACACCGGGAAGAGAGCACGCGCTGGCCAGGGCGCGAGGGACAGAATCCTGTCCGCCGTCGGTGCAAAGGCCAAACGGCACAGTCGCCGTGGAGAACAGCGTGCTGGTTCCTCAGCACACTGTGCAGAGTTGCCGCGGGGCCCCGCTCTGCCGCGCCCGGGGAGGGGGGGCCCTGAAGACATCATGGCACCAAGTGAAGCCCGGCCGTCATCGGAAGACAGCACCATGGAATTCCGTGCAGGGGAGTCGCCAAGTTCACAGGAGCAGGAAGCAGGACAGTGGACGCCAGAGCCCGGGGCTGGGGTGTAAAGGGACCCAGCTTCAGTTCAGCAAGATGAACAGAGCGCGGGGGCCGGGGGCGGGCAGGTGGCACAGCCACGGGCCATTCTGGCCGCGCAGCGCACTGAACCACAGGGAAGGCGGTCGGTTTGTGTTACGTATTAACACGTGCGATTTTATTTTATCTCTTTTAAAGATTTATCATGTATTTAGAGAGAGATAGAGAGCGCGAGCAAGCACAGAGGGAGAGAGAGAATCTCAAACAGATGCCCCACTGAGCAGGGAGCCCAACGCGGGGCTCGACCCCAGGACCCTGGAATCATGACCTGAGCCGAAGGCAGATGTTTCACCGATGGAGCCACCCAGGGGCCCCATCACATGACATTTTAAAAACGGAACAAGTGGTAGGAGAAGCTGGAGATGGGTAACAGACGCCTGGACGCGAAGCAGGAAAGGGGGGTACAGGTCCTCCTGGAGGAAATGACATCACAGCTGTCACAGTTGAGGAGGGGCCGTCAGCAACGCTCAAGGGGCAACAGGGTCGGCCCTGGAGAAGCGCATCCCAGAAGAGCGAGGGACAGGAGAGGCCATGCTCAGGTGGGAAGGAGCTGGCACTTTGGGGGGCTAAGAGGAGGTCACGGAGGGCAAGGCAGAAAGCAGCTGGCGGGGTGGGGGGTCAGAGGGCACCTCCCATCCTGACAGGAGGCTGCAGCAGGCTCCCTAGGGCTGGTGTGGCCCCAGCATGACAGAATAAATAGCACCCAAGTGGAAGCCAGGCACAACAGCCTCACCTGCTGGGGGCACCTGCCCTGGACACCTGCCCGGGGCGGGTTCTCATTGAGTAGACATCCCCCCTCTCCCAGAGCGTAGAACAGCCTTCATCTGTCTTGGTGGTAAAATCTCCATCCCTTTGCACCCGAACAAGATCTCAGTCCCAAGCGGCTGCTCTAGGACCTCTCTCAGGAGGCCCCGCAAACCCTCAGGACGGGGTCCCAGGCTTCTCGGGAGGGGTGTGCACAGAAGGGAAGCTCCCACCTGCCCGGGCACCCAGGCTGCTCAACAGGACGCAGTGTGGTGCTCATACCCGCCGCTCTCCTTGTCACAGCGGGGTCCTTACCACTCGCTCCTTCGCTCCCTCTCCCAAGACCCCTCTCCTTGGAGTCTTGGCCCCTGAACCCGCAGCTACCACCTTCCAGAATTCGGGTATCACATGGCAGTCTCCCATCCCCCAGCTCCTTTACATCTGTGTCTTCTCTCTCTCTCTCTCTCTCTGCATCTTCTGGGTAATTAAACCCAAAGAGCCTAGAAAACCCTCTTCTAATCAATAATTCAAAGTGTTGGTCTCCTGTGACATTTTTTTTCATTATAATTCTCCGGGTCAGGCATTCGTGAATTCTCCAGGATGGAGTTCCCTGCTGGGACATAGAAGTAGAATTAATGTCGTCTTTGGGTAATTATGTATTTTTAAATTATCCTTTTTCCCCCCTTAAGCAGCCAGAAAGAACTGTTTATGAATAAAGGAAAATACTATGGTCTCATGAGTTGAGCACTTGTAAAGAAAGAGACATTTGGAGTATCTGCTGAGTCAAGGAAGAGGTGAAAATAGTTCAAGCCCCATTTAAAAATTCCTGACATGACATTTCAGCTTTGTAATGAGCACCACTGGGTGTCCCTTCTCCTCTGCTCGCCCTACCCACCACCACTCTCTTCCAGGCTGTGGGAGACCATGCTAACAGCTCCACCAACACCCGTTCTCTCTTCCCTCAATGTTCTATTTCGGTAATGCAATGCTGATTTTGAGCAGCATGGCAAGGTGTCCAATTTAAAATACTTCCCAACTCGACTGCAGCCAGAGGTGACCAGGTGAACATGTCTGGACCGCGAGATGCAAACAGAAGTCTACTGTGTGAGACCTCGGGGAAAACGAAGCCGACTTGGCTGGCATATGCCTGTGCCCTTGATTTTCTTTCTCCTGCCTGGAATATAAAAGTGATGGCTGGAGGAAGAGCAGCCATTCTGCAACCATGAGGATAAAACTCACACGTTAAGAATGGCACAGCAGAGGGCTAAAAAACAAACAAAAACCCTAGACTCAGCTGCACTGGTCCTGAATAGACATCTTCAGGAGTCCTGCGATCTGTGAAAAACTAACTCCTGTGCGTTTAAGCCACTGTTAGATCAGTTTTCTGTTACATGCATCCAGTGTAAGCCCTGAATGATACATTTCTAGACAACAGGACACTCGTAGAGTGAACTAAGCCATCACATCTGCAGGAGCTCTCCTCTGCTGGACCTGGCGTTTTGGCGACCCTCCATGCTCAGAGGAGATGTAAGCGTCATCCAAGGCCATCCTGCACACACCTGGAACAGGCTCTGCCGACCTCCAGGCTGGGAATGCAGAACTGAGTAACACGGTCTGAGGACGACCACCTCTGGGGCCACAGTGAGCACCTGCCACTGGGGTTCAAGTCCCCAGCATCCCCCCCATAGCCAGGCTCCTCAAGTCCCTCTGTGGTGGTGTGCTCCCTGGCGCCCCTGGCTGCCCGAGGGCACTGACCTCACAGCCAGTCTGACACAGGGCACTGCCCCACTCTCTGGCCTGCAGCACCCTCTCTTCCTGCTTTTCCTCATGCTGCACTTGGCTCTTCCTCCCCAGGGGCCACTGTTTCTCCCCCTCCTCGCCCACGTCTGTTTGGTGGATCTCCACAAGACCCCATCTGGTCTCCTTCCTCCCAGGGACCTCCCCAGGCTGGCCCGTAGGATCCCCTGTGTGCCAGGGACTCGACACCTTCTCTCTCCTGGACTGCAGCCCTGATAGACACTGCACGCCTGACACCACCCCTGGGATGGCTCAGGGGCAGCCGAAGCCTCCGTGTCCACACTTAAAGTTCATCTCACGTAAATCAAAGCCACCGTGAGGAGCACTTCACACCCATTAGGATAGCTGTTATTTAAAAAAAAAAACAACTACAAACTGGAAATAACCAATGTTGGCAAGGGTGTGAAGAAATTGCTGGCGGGAACATAAAATGGTGCAGCCACTGTGGAAAACATAGGGAGACTCTTCACAAAATAAAATATAGAATTAGCATATGATCCAGTGATTCTGCTTCTGGGTACACGCCCTGAAGAAGGGAAGGCAGGGTCTCAAACAGACCTGTGCACGCCCACGTTCACAAGAGGAGAAACGCAGATGCAACCCAGGTGTCCCCTGACAGAGGAACAGAGGCAAAGGCAGCCCCGTGCATGGTGGAATATTATCCGGCCCTGAAGAGGAAGGACGGGCTGGCACCTGCCCCCACACGGAAGAACCCCGGAGACATGACACCGAGTGAAATACGGCAGTTATGCGAGAACGGAGTAGATAGCGGGAGCCACGGGCCGGGGGCGCCGAGCATGAGGGGTTGGTGCTGGTTGGAGACCTAGTTCCAGTGTGGGAAGATGAGAAAGTTCTGGAGATGGATGGTCGGGGCTTCCTGCCCCTGGACCTTACATTCACACATGGTGAAGAAAATACATTTTGTGTTGTATATACTTTACTATAGCTTGTTAAATGTTTGTTTCACCTTCCCTGCCTCAAAGCACTCCCCTGCCCGGGTTGCACTTCCATCTCATATAGACATAGGTCAGACATACATCAGAGGGAGAATTCTAATCAGCTCAGAAAAGACTAACATTACCCCAGGACAAAGCGGGACCTCACATCCTCCTCCGGGAATGGGATTGGTGTCTGTCTGGTTGCACGTGGGCTTGGCCGTCTCATGTTACACAGAAGCTTGACCTTTCATTGTCTGTATGTGGAAATAAGTGTGGTCACAGAGTGGACCATGGTGAGGCTGAACCACATTTCCCAGAGGCTGGGCCAGGCGGGTGAGATCAGGTGAGAGGTCTGGGAGTCGGAGGGAGCAGCAGCCCTTCTGCTCAGACGCACTGTCCCTGACCTGCAGGCCCAGTGGCTGGTGCGGTGTGGCAGTGGGCCACAGCCACCCCCTCGTCCCCAAATCCTTCTTTCAGCGTCCCCAGCTCCTGGGCCAGGCATGCATCGTCAGCCCCAGACACAGGGCCCCGGATCCCGCACAGCATCTGCACCATGAGTCAGAGGCCAAGAACAGATCCAGCCTCCAGCCCATCCACACAGTCTCCAGCTTATGCGGTGGTTACGGGACGTCCTTTCCTCCCCGCGGCCCCCCTGCGGACTTGACGCTCCCACACCAGACCAAACCCAAAGTCCTATAACTAACCCTGTGACAGAACCAGACCCATATTGGTGTGCAGCTCCTGCGGGTTGTGCCTTCCTGACTGTGCCTGATGACACGCTGAGAAGCTACCAAGTGCAAGGTGCGCTTGGCGAAGAGGGAGAGGGGTGGGCAGGGAGGCTGAACCAGGAGCTCCCGTGCGGACACAGGGAGATCGGGCTCAGATCGCTCAAATATAAGGGGAAGGGGATACGGGCACGACAGGGCATACACAGTGTGCTCCGGGCATGGGGAAATGCACACCTGGATCATCGTCCTGGCCCCAGCACCTGCCAGCTACGTGGCCTGGGCCATGCCACCCCGAGGGTGTCTGCACCCCTTGCCCACTCCTCTCTGGGACGGCGCTGCAGGGGAAGGCATCTCGGATGGCGGGGACCACGTCAGGGATGCTGTCACAGGAAAGGGTGCAGTGTTCCAAGCGGGCCTTGCGGGAGATTGCTTCCGCACAGCCTTTTCCCATCCTGTGTGGAAGGAGTTAATGCATTTTGGTGAGACAGAGTGGGAAAAGGTCATTCTGCAAATATTCAAAAGCAATTTCATGAAACAGTGGGCTCTCATCCATCTGCTGTAACAAACTGGTTGGGCGCCGTGAAGCCTGAAGCACTATACATTCTGTGAAATGATGACTCCCACCGGGGACATCTTGTGTTTTTTCCAGGGCTGAAATGAAAAGATACACAGTACGCTGTATACGCGGGCCCATGGTTCTGGGGAGACTCTCGGAGCCGGCGCTGCTGTGTATGGAAGACGGGTGATAAATCAAGCTGTATAATTTGCAACCGATGGTTTCATTTGTTCTTTAATGTTCCTCTGATCTTTTGGAAATGAAGGAATTTCACATAAAACAAGGATTCTGACGAACTTTCATCTTGCCCATAATGGGATCATAAAGTCGGGTATGTGCAGTAATTAAAAGGACAGTGATAAAGGAGCCGGCGTGCAAGTTCGCATCAGGCCTCTGCCAGGACCCAGGGGTTCAGCTCAGGGCACACGGAAGCAGGAGAGGCCGCGTGGCAGGAAGACTGCGTGGTCGTTCGTTTGCTTGCTGGTTAGAAGGAGACGTGTGGGTGAACAAGAGCTCGCATGCGGCGACGACCTCGAGTGGGCATCAGTGATAAAGGTCAGGCTTTGAGCGGGTAGCGGGCAGAAGTGCCTGATTTTTACCTGCGCGAGTTCACTCTTGCACGCCATCTGCACGCGGACCTGTCTGTTCCCCGCTCTCTGCACCAATGCAGCCTCACGACCGGCGCACGAGTCCCATGTGTCCAATCTCTGTTTCTGGGGTCCCCACTCATGCCTGCCAGGCCTGCTCCCAGCCTTACGCACAGAAGCCACGTCCCTCCCCCATCCCACTGGCCCCCACTCTTCCATGCGGCCTCCATGCCCCAGCATCTGGTCACCAGGACTCCACGCAGGACCTGCAGCAGCGAGGCCACCAGGCCTGGGATGGCCCCTGAACGCAAGCAGTTCCGCCGATGGACCCTTCGTGGTTTCCCCAGCACCTCACCCTGCCCTGCGCAGTCCTGCCTGGGGCCACTAACCAATCTCTGCACCTTTGCCTGGTAATGACCCAGACTCANTCCCCCATCCCACTGGCCCCCACTCTTCCATGCGGCCTCCATGCCCCAGCATCTGGTCACCAGGACTCCACGCAGGACCTGCAGCAGCGAGGCCACCAGGCCTGGGATGGCCCCTGAACGCAAGCAGTTCCGCCGATGGACCCTTCGTGGTTTCCCCAGCACCTCACCCTGCCCTGCGCAGTCCTGCCTGGGGCCACTAACCAATCTCTGCACCTTTGCCTGGTAATGACCCAGACTCACGGCATGGACCCTCCGCACCGAGATCCCAGCCAGCTTTATCGCGGGGGGCCATGCTGGTTCCTTCAAACCCCTGCCCTCCGTGACCCGTGGGCAACCTCTCTTTGCAGCTCAGCATGGAAAACTATGGTGGGTTTCTCGATGACGAGCTGACGACAGAATGGCCAACGGCCTCCTGAAGGCTCATCTCCTTTGCAAAGGGCTGCAATGTGGTTGTGAGGACAAAAGACAACAACGGATTNATGCTGGTTCCTTCAAACCCCTGCCCTCCGTGACCCGTGGGCAGCCTCTCTTTGCAGCTCAGCATGGAAAACTATGGTGGGTTTCTCGATGACGAGCTGACGACAGAATGGCCAATGGCCTCCTGAAGGCTCATCTCCTTTGCAAAGGGCTGCAATGTGGTTGTGAGGACAAAAGACAACAACGGATTAAAGAGGGTCTGTAATCAGCAAGGCCCCCAGCACACATGACTGCACCAGCCCCGAGCAGATGCGTCTGCTCTACAGACAAGGACCCGCTCCTCACAGAACGGAAGCCCAACTCGGGCTGGGGACACGGGCCACTCCTGCACGCTAGCAATCAGGCTGCCTGCCTTCCTTCTGTCTCGTTTTAATAAATCATGTTTCTCAGATCTTTGTGCAGGAATAAGCAAGCAGGGATACAGCCATGTTAACAGCATCCTACATATTCTTCCATTGATTTTTTTTCTACAAAATGCAATTGCTAGGACTTTTTTCCTACAAAACGCAATTATATTGTGATGTACCACTTTGTAAACTGTTTTTTCTTTTTTAACTTTAGAACTTGAACACTCCTTCTCTTTAGGTATTTTGTCAACAATATTTTTAGCCTCCTAGCATCCACTGGTATAAATGAGCAGCCCGCCATGGCCATATGGCTGAAGTCCGTGGGCTCACACCACTCACCACTGTGAAAGCGGCCCCAGGCTGAACGTCCTTGTGCGTGACGCTTTGCAAATAGCTTGTATTATTTCCTGGAAAGTGAAAATGCAGGGTCAAACGTCTTAGCAAATTTTAGCAAAAGATTTTTGCTACATTTTGCCAAAATACTTTCCAGAAAGACTGAAAAGCTTACTCGCAGAGCAGCACGTCACACTGTCCCTCTCCCCGCATCGCAGCCAAACCCAACATTGTTGTTCCGGTTAGTTCGTACCTCTTGCATGGTCTGATCTGCGTTTCTTTGATGATATGTGCAATTGAGCATTTCTCGTATGTTTGTGGCTGTTGGTGTCTCTTTTCTGGTGAATTACCTTTATGGGTCTTTTCTCTGTTTCCACTGGGCGTAGCTCACTGTTTTCTTCCCGATCTGGGAGCACTTGCTGCGCAGCCCATGGAGCGGGACAATGAGAGACCTCCCATCGGGACTCGCCCTCCCCAGCCAGAGAGATCCGGGGTCCTGCTAGGTGGGCCAGAGAGAGGGCGTGTGACAGCTCAGGCCTCCTGGCCAAGCGACAACGTGGCTGTGAGGTGGCTGCAGACCACATGTCGCGGGTGTGACACAGGGAGGGAAGGGGAGTGGGTACCATAGTCCCTGCTCCAATTCCATAACAGGGAGAAGAAATAAGGGGAGTGGGGAGGAGGAGGGGGGAGGGGAAGGGCAGGGAGAGAAAAGAAGGTGAGGAGGTTCGTGCAGGAAAGACTGACGTCTCCGCAGGACGGTGGGGGATCCCCGGGCCTGCGGAGGAGCCAGCAAGGGCTAGAAAGGGTTTCTGCGGAGAGGCTTGGAGCCACACTCCAATCCTAGGACCGGTCGTCTGCAGGATGTCAAGCAGGCAAACGGAGCTTACACTAGTGCAGGGAGGACGGGACAATTCCTGGACCACACGTACCCCGGACACACGCCTGATGCCTGGGATCTGGGCCCCTGCCNACCACACGTACCCCGGACACACGCCTGACGCCTGGGATCTGGGCCCCTGCCGCTCTATCATGCTCTGCATTCTGTGCCAAAGCCACTGGAATCGCTGTACCTCCAAGAGGCACGTCACCTCTTCTCAGACTGAAATGCTAGCGAAAGGCCGATCATTTTTCATCTCTGATTAAAATGTCTCAGGATGAAATTAGAAATAATTCAGCAAAGGAAGCTCCCACTCTCAGAGGTGCAGGGTGCACACGAACTCTGGCGTGGGTGGCAGGAAGCCACACCCGCCCTCTCTGCTTGTCAGCACAGCCGGGCTCCCTCCCACTGACATGTGAGGGTTCACTGCGTCGGTGGCTCCCGGGGGCGACGGGAATATGCTTAGGCAACCAGAGTACATCATTCCTGCTTAGGACCCTCAACAGCTACCTGTGCAACTTCTCCCAAGAACGCCTCTGCTGGATGTACTCGTAAGAACTGCAGATTGCCAGCTGTTTCTCCCCGGATTCTCACTCAGTCTGCCTAGAGTTGGGCCAGGAAATCAGCGTTTTTAAACAAGGGCCTCAGGTATTTTCTTATGATCAGGCAAAGTGCTTTTCATTCAGTACTTCTCACATTAAAATTTTGTTAATTTAAAATTAAAAGGAGATTTATTTTTTTTAAGATTTTATTTATTTATTTGAGAGAGAGACAGCACATGCAGGGGGAGTCGCAGAGGCAGAGGGAGAAGCAGCCTCTCCAATGAGCAGGGCGCCCCATGCAAGGCTCGATCCCAGGACTCTGGGATCATGACCTGACCCAAAGGCAGATGCTTAACTGACTGAGCCACCCAGGTGCCCCTAAAAGGAGATTTAAAAAAACAATACCAAGGAGATCCATTTCTGCCTGTGGCCAACTAACTTACACAGATCAGCTCTTCTCCCAAGAACAAATAGAAACTATGAACAAAATGTTGGCTTTTAAAAAAAAAATTCTGTTTAAAAATATCCCAGAGCAATACCATGTGGGAGGTCTTAAGGCAGCTCAGAGATCTCAGAAAGAAATCACAAAGGTGAACCTGATATTCAGCACAGCTATTTGCCTTGAAGCATCTGCTGATTCTTAGGAAAAATCTAAAAACTGAGAAGCTATGCTTTGTAAGAGCTGGTCAGCGAAGAAGCCAAGGGAAGGAGTAACAAAACAGAACCAGCAGCCAAGAGGCTGCAAGGCCAAGCACAGCCCTTCCAGTCTGACCCCAGGAGAGCAAGAGCAGGGCTCAGGGCAAGCAGGGGGAGCCTGGTGTGCACCCCAAGCTTTATGACAGGATCCAAAGCCCAGCAGAAACAGACCGGTTTGCACAAGGACCAAAGCCTGGCTTCCAATCTGCTCAATCCCAGATTGGGTTACGATGCTCTGCCCCTCCCTCACTTCCAAAAGCAGAAGTGCATCCTCTCAGGAAGAAGATGGCATCACCCAGACCCTTGAGTCACTTCACGGTTTTCACACATCCTATCTGACATTCAGGGAGCAAATCACACAATAGGAGATGCAGAAGGCTCAGAACCAAGAGAAAGAACAGACACAGAAATAGACCCAAGGAGACTCCAATTTGGGAATGTTCAGACGGACACTTTCAAAATAGCTGTGATGAAGATACCCGACAAAATAAAAAACCAGACGGAGAATTTTAGCAAAGAAAACGTATTTTAAAAGATCAAATACAGGGATGGCTGGGTGGCTCAGTCGGTTAGGTGACTGCCTTCGGCTCAGGTCATGATCCCAGGGTCCTGGGATCGAGTCCTGCATCTGGCTCCCTGCTCAGCACGGAACCTGCTTCTCCCTCTGCCTACCACTCCCCCTGCTTGTGCCCCCTCTTGCTCTACTTCTGACAAATAAATAAAATCTTAAAAAAACATAAAAGATCAAATACAAACTCCAGAACTGAAAGATGTAATAACTAGAACTAAGAACTCTGTGGATAGGTTTGGTTGCAAATTAGGCACAGCTGAAGAAAGGAACAGTGACTCTGAAGACAGGTCAAAAGGGAATACCCAGGTTGGAAGAACAGAGAGAAGAAGAAACAGCAGCTGGGAAATCCTGGAGGGAGGGGAGTACACAGGACAGGACGGGGTGTGGTGGGGCTCTGGAGAGGAAAGAGCAAATGGGATACAAGGAATTTGTATGGAGATAATGTCAGAATTTTCCAAAACTGACAGAAGACATCAAACCATGCATGCAGGAGGGGCTATGAAGCCCAAACAGGATAAATAGGAAGAAGAGCACACCAAGGCACATCGAGCACAACTGCTGAGAACCAAAATCCAACAAAATTCTTTAGAAAAAAAAGGTTGAAAATTAAATTTTATTATTTTATTTTATTATTTACTTGCATTATTTATTAATGATCAGTGACCTCAGGCTCTCTGAGAATTGGGCCAGGACACAGGCCGGGGTGGTGCTTTTTACAAATGCAGGTTCTAGGGCCCCTCCATTGGTGGAGACTCTGATTTGGTCAATNCCCGGAACGCCGGGATCACGCCCTGAGCCGAAGGCAGACGCTCAACCGCTGTGCCACCCAGGCGCCCCTACTTGCATTATTTATTAATGATCAGTGACCTCAGGCTCTCTGAGAATTGGGCCAGGACACAGGCCAGGGTGGTGCTTTTTACAAATGCAGGTTCTAGGGCCCCTCCGTTGGTGGAGACTCTGATTTGGTCAATGTGGGGCAAGGCCTGTGAATCCGCATTTTCAACAAGCCACGGAGGTGATTCCTCTGTAGAGCGTCACCAGCCAGCTCTGCACACCCAGCTTGTCCTCACCCGTCAGGCGACAGCTCCAGGGCACACCGTGAGCGGGTGGCAGGCTCACAGCCCATGCATTCTGCAGCCGGGGGAGCAGTCTGGCAAGCAGCTCTTCAGACCTGCCACCCACGGGACCCCAGTGCACCGTGGGGAGGACGGGCACCCTAGGGACCTGCAGGGATTCGTGACCAAAGGAACGGTGGCAGAAAGGGATGAGCTTCCTGGTCACGCATATGAGACTTTCACAGCCCTCCTCTGATTCCAAGCGGGCCCATGGCTACACCATCTGCCCAGTTCTCTGTGTGCAGGGCACTCTGGTGAGCGCGTACCCATGGGCTCCTTCACGCTTGCACCCCAAACCTGCATCCCCCATTGTACAGAGACATGGGGAAGTTCAGTCACTTACACAAGGTCGCAGCAGACCGNACCAAAGGAACGGTGGCAGAAAGGGATGAGCTTCCTGGTCACGCATATGAGACTTTCACAGCCCTCCTCTGATTCCAAGCGGGCCCATGGCTACACCATCTGCCCAGTTCTCTGTGTGCAGGGCACTCTGGTGAGCGCGTACCCATGGGCTCCTTCACGCTTGCACCCCAAACCTGCATCCCCCATTGTACAGAGACATGGGGAAGTTCAGTCACTTACACAAGGTCGCAGCAGACCGTACGTGGGGGACCCAGGATTGGAACCCACAGAGCTTGGCTTTGGAGCCGTATTTAGGACTCCCATGTTCTAGGGCTCCCTGAACCACCCATTTGGTGTCCCCCAACCACCCATTTGCACACACTCACCCCACAGGCTGACAGATGGCTCTCTGTATATCTCCCCCTGCAGAGAGTTTTTGGTGGTGGGGTGGCCTGACCGAGCAAAGGGGGCACAGGACCAGGACCGGAATTCCTGCTTGCTGCCCCATCCTGGGGTTCCGTGAAGGCTCCCTCGTCCCTGTGCTGGTAGTTTCTCCGTCTGGAAAGCAGGGATGGAAGTACTAGCTTGGGACTGCGGCCAGGATGACATGCCCTTGAAGGCTGGTCACCTCTCCAAACACTGAGCTCCAGGGTGTGGCCGACAAGGGGTTCTGGTGAGCTGGACAACGGGTTCTCCTGGCCCGGATGGCCCCGACGCCTCGTCTGCAGGGTGGCTGCACAGCGGCGGCTCCCGGGAAGGCATGAGGCTGGGTCCCAGCACACCCCTCCAGCCGCCGTCGGCACAGCCAGCTACCCCCACGTTATTAAACAGCTACTCGCCTGCGCTAGCTTTCCGAAACAGCCCAAGCAGCCACACGGCCGTCTACAGAGTTTTCAATAAACTAGGAAATCTGGTCATCCAATTCTCAGAGATCTCCTTTCTGGTGGCTGATGCTAATGGGATTTTTTTTAAACTTTCCTGTTAACTTTAATAAAAGATGGATAAACTAGATGGTAGAAATAAATGCCTTTACAGGTGATATTTGTACAGGCAGCTCCGATTCTGGGCAAACTTTCAAGAGAATGAGATGAGGGATGGAGTCCCCGGCTCTCCTTTCCTCAGCCCTTCCTCACTCGGGGTGGCTGCTACCTGCCTGCACCCTTGCAGCGGCTGCCCGTGGCCTCCGGGGAATGCCCACACTGCCTGGAGTTCCCACATGGCCCTTAGCCCTAGCAGCACAACCCCACAGCGCAGCTGTCTACTGGGGAGCACGGGACCTCATATCCACGGGACAAAGACCCTTCCTTTACAGACAGGCCTATCCTCCGTGAGTTCGAGGTGGAGATGTGGGGAAGGGAGAGGACAAGAGGTGAGAGATGGAGCTGGAGGGACAGAAATAAAGGAGGATAGAAAGGGAAGGGGGAAAGGAGAGGGGACGGGGACGCACAGTGGCGGGACCATCCGCACAGACGCTGAAAAGTGAGGAACAGAACCATATGGTGGAAGACAGAAAGGCTCACTGGGAAATCAAGAGAAAACCCAGATTTGGGGGAAGAGGTCAGAGTCCAATAGAACAAAGAAGCCAGCTGGGGACCGGTTGAGTGGGGGGACCAGCGGGAAGTCAGCCTGAAGTGCACTCCTGAGCTGGCGTGGAAACCCCAGCTGGCCTGCCCAGCCCTAGAGGGAAGGAGCTGGTTTCTGCCGCCGCCCTCACCGGGCCCAGACTCCCTGTGGAGGCCCCGTGACCCCTCCTCAGTACTGCTGGTCAGGTCCTGAGGAAGGAGACCCCTTCCCGGCATTTCCACCTTGCCCGGTGACTGACCACCTCTTCCACACACCCGCAGGCCTGGGCACGGCGCTGAGCTCAAGCAGTCAGGACCACGTGGAGCCCGGGTTCCAGGCCCCAGAAGAACTCGCTGGGGTGGGTGCGGGAAGGGGGTCAGGAGGTGGGGTGTTGGCAGTGAGAGGAACACAGGCTCACTTCCAGTCCGCAGCCACCACACACTTGGAATACAACCCTGGCCTCAGTTTCCCCAACTGTGGAACAGGTGTGTGACACCTCACAGAGCTATAAAACAGAAAAGCGCTCAGCTAACATACGTAACTACGAGGGAAGCAGCTGTTGGGCTTTGCGGATTCTGGTGGAAGGACTGCTGCCCTCTCCCCTGCTCCCACCAGCCTCTCCCCTGCTCCCAGCCTCCTGAGTTTCACACAAGGGACTGAGCATGTTGGGTTCAGCCCTTCTGGTTCCCAGTTCCTTCCTTCTGGATCTGACTCCCCAGCAGAAAACAGAGCTCCCTGCCCCGCACCGGGGAGGCCTGCGGGCATCTGGCCAGGAGGATGAGTGTGTCTAATGTGGGAGGCAAGCACTGGGCAGCACACCTCTAGGCCAGACCCTTCCACCCATGACAGACCACGGCTGCCACTTCCCCTGCCCCCTCTTGGTGCCCCTGCCTGTCTCTCAGGGCGTTCTGAACTCCGAGAAGGAAGAGTCCCTTTTGGTGGCTCTGGGACATGGAAGGCACTCCCTAAAAGCCAGCCGCATACACAGCTCCCAGAGACATGGTCCTTCCACCCCATCTGGCCAAGACCCCAGTGAGTGATGCACCCTGGTGGGCCTCGGGGAAGCCGTCTAGGTTGTATGTCCACCTGCCTGCCCTGCCCCCAGGGTCCTGACACACGGCATCCTGTGCTTAGCCCCTTCCAGCACATTCAAGATCTTCCTCCAACAGCACGTCAGATACTGCGGCCCCGAAGACACCTGCAGGCCTCCTGGGCTGGGGCAGGAGCCCTGCATGGGGCAGGGGGCAGTGTTTTCTGTGTGGGGGGGGTCAGATCCAAAGCAAGGGGGCCAGCCTGCATGTCCCTGCAATGACCATGCAAGGCTGTAACCTTGGGAGAGAGGACTCTCTTCACCCAAGGGCAATTTCAGGGAGGGTCTCAGCTCTGAGCCAGCAGCTACCTCATCCCCATGAGGGGGCCAGGCAGTGCCTCACAGCACCCCCGGCTGCTTCCAATATAGCTAGTTTCTCAAGTTCAGTGCTTGCTTGAAGCAAAAAACCACAGCTGTCACGTTCAGACACAAAGTAATCTCAGACAAGAGTCTAATCTACTTTCTGCTTTTGGAGAACCCTCTTCAACAGCATCTAAAGCAAGGTTTATCTGTCCGCCACCCATCACTCCCACTTAGAAACCAAGAGAACGTGAATCCCCGTCCACGGGCACTTGGCACAGCTGCTCTGCTGTGCCTGTCCGTGCCCACCAGCTTTCCATCTGCAGTGACCACGGGTGAAGGGTGTCAGCCAGGCCTTCTCCCTCTGTCTGGAGTTCCCGCAGACTCCACAGTGGGGACAATGGGTGACAGCCAGCCACACACTCTAAGAGACGGGACACACCAGCTGCTTTAGCCTGGGGACGTGAAACACAGGGCCTGGGACCAGGAGCATATATGGACCGCGTTTTGTGAAGTAACCCGGGAAACTGGAGGCAGGACTGCGAACAGGGAAGCAGGAGGGACCGCTAATCCCAGGATGAGATGTCAAGCTGATCAGGACCATGGGCAGAGGCTCGGTGCTGCCACCCTGGCCATCCCCCTAGGAGCAGCGCAGAATGCACCTCAGAACTGTCTGCCCCAAAGTTGGGGAGGAGAGAAATTATCCCCTGCCTCCCACCCTGTACTGGCCACGAGCTGCCCCTTGGGGTGTGAATGCCCCCATACTTCCAGATTTGTTACATGCGCAGGAAAGACCGGGTTCTGCAAGGGGGAGAAAGAAGAAGGAGAGAAGGCGGAGGGGGAGGAGGAGGAGAAGGAGGAGTACCGGGAGGAAGAAGAGGGAGGAGGAAAAGGAGGAGGGAGAAGAGCAGGGGAACAGCAGGAGGAGAACGGAGGAGGAAGGGGAGCATGGGGAGGAGAGTACGGAAGAGGAGGAAGGGGAGGAGAGAAAGGAGGAGTAGCAGAGGGAAGAAGAGGGGGAGGGGGGAGCAGGGCGAGGAGCAGCAGGAAGAGGGAGGAGAAGGGGAACAGCGGGACGAGGGGAAGGAGGAAGAGAAGACAGAATGAAGAAGTCCTGATTGTACGTGTCAGCTTGAGTCATCCCTGATGCTGACTGCAGCCCCCAGCCCTCAGCTAGCGCCTGATAGACCAGAAGGCAGAGGGGACCAGAGAGCATCCGAATCTGGGCCCAGCTACCTGATGTAGCTCTGATGTCAGAGGTCAGCTCCACCAGGAGAAATGTTCCCTACCTGCTGACAACCGCATAGGATTTTCGTGGCTGGCCAGAAGGACATTCCAATCTGAGCTGAGCTGCCTATGTCTGTCTGTGATAGCTGCCTATTCCCACGTTGTATTTATCTCTGGACTTCAGATCTTAGACCCCAGCAGGGTCTCTGCTCCTAGAACTGTAGCGTGCCCAAGAACCCCCTGCAGTGCCTGTTTCAAATGCAAATTCCAGTTCTCTGCCCCCAGAGATTCTGACTTGTAGGTGGCCTAATTTAGCAGGTGATTAAGTAGGGTGGACCTTGCTCTCCAATAGAACTTTCTGTGCCAGTGGAAATGTTTAAGGCTGCTCTATTCAGTAGGGTAGGCACAGGAAATGTGGTTAGTGTGACTAAGGAAGTGAATTTCAAATTTCATTTAATTTTAATCGATTTAGATTTTAGAAGCCGGCTGGGACTGGGGCTAGACCCTGCTACTCAGAGTGCCCCGCAGGCCAGCAGCAGGTTGTCAGAAATGCAGAATTTCAGCTGCACTTGAGACCTATGGAAGGAGAACCTGCATTTTAACCAGATCCCCAGGCAATCCTTCTGTCGCAGAGACTGACGCCTTCCGGAACACACTGGTGCCTGAGATGGCCCGCCGCTGAACCATCCACCGCTAACACACCTCTCCTGTGACAGACTGATTCCAGGATCCAATCGCGTGAGGTACCTCCTACCTGAAATGCCGGGTCCTGATGGAACGAGCATTACTGGTCTGAGAGGAAAAGAGGCACATGCGTGTGTCTGCGATGAGAGATGAAGGGAAGTCGAGGCCGAGTTGGAAAGGGTCCTGCCTGCATGCCAAGCGTTTTGCACCTTACTCGCTGGGCAAGAGAAGACCATGTGACACTGCTAAGTCGGCAAGTGACACGAGTGATGTGNAAGTTGGAAAGGGTCCTGCCTGCGTGCCAAGCGTTTGCACCTTACTCGCTGGGCAAGAGAAGACCATGTGACACTGCTAAGTCGGCAAGTGACACGAGTGATGTGTCCTGACAATGACGTGGGGCAGCGTGGCGGACAGGCTGGAGGAGGTGACCACGCTGATCCACTGTCCGCTGGTTCTCGTATTCAGTGTCATTTCAGGGAGGGACACTTGCTACCTGATCGCATCCTTAGATCTGAGGCACAGTAAAAATTCAGGACTCACAACAATGTCTCTCTTCCACGGCATCAACATCCACGAGCATCCCAACCCAGATCTCCAGAGTGATACGGTCTTCCTTATCTCTAAGCCTGGGAGGAAAGGAACACTTTCTGGATTTCAGTCCTGAAGAGACTATTTCTCAGGGATATACCAAGTAAATGTTTGCCATTCATAGTAACGTGAGCTCTCTGGGATCTGATGCACCACTGGAACAACTGTTTGCTTCGAAAGCACATTTTAAATGTACCATGTTGAGGATTAAAAGTAGAAAGAAGATAGTCACAGGACACATAATGATCAAAGCCATGAAACACAATGGATTTTCCTGCAGACACCTTGTCCGTTAGTATTCACGTGGTATATTAACACTAACCACAAATAATAACTATTAAGATGGAAAACAGTTGCTACTGGCAGTGGGAAGAGGAATGAAATGAAAAGAGAAGTGGGGGATTTAGTGGGCAGAAATCCCTCGCTGGCCCCAGGGGGCAGATCCTGGAAGATGCATGCCCAAGGTCAGGAGGGGCCAAGGGAGCGCGGGGGGGCCATCAAGTCACGGGCCTGCAGCTCCAGTGGGGCCCCTTCGTGGAGTGACCCTTGAGGCCAGCTCCCTAACCCACCTGGCCAGGTGCATGGGTCTTACAGCAGTGGTGTCTCCACATGGGGGACACAGCCCAGGAGCAGGCCAGGGGTCCACTGGGGCTTGGGAAGAAAAAACTAGGATCTCTCTTTGT